>NC_062224.1:52357171-52411928 GCF_902686445.1 Sciurus carolinensis
GAAAACTGCTTACAAACTGAACAACTTGCTTTTATCTTCCTTGATTTTTTCCAATTTCCAAGAAAACTCTGACTTCAAATACTGGGTTCATCCAGCTGAGGTTTGAGAAAGAAGATTAAAATTGAACAACTTGCATTTTTCTTCCTTGATTTTTCTGAACAACTTCCATGGAACTTTTGCCTCTACAGTGGAATAGGTTCATCCACTGAGATCTGGAGAGAAAAATTATTGCAAATGTCACAGATGTTTAGAACACACTGGGCAGTAGTTGACAGTTGCCATAGTTCAGCCATATAACTTTAAAATAAGTCAAACTTGTCCATTAGTATCTCCACTGTTAAAAGTGGTTAAGTTTCAAGGGGAAAAATACCTACTGTAATTCCATTCTAAGTAATCACCATATTGGATTTTCCCCTCTTTCCAAGCCATGGATCTTTTTGGGAGGGGAGATGAGAAAAAGCAAGAGCAAAGCACAGAAAGGAATGGAGGGCAGGAAACTCACAGGACACTTCTGGTGGTATACCACAAGATACACTTTGAGAAATATTGAACAGCAGCTATTTATCTAACTAAATAAGCTATGGAGGCAACAGGTATACTGTAAAAACTGAAACAAAAATGGAAATGCCCAACATTATTTCCTTGAGAATAGAAAAATAAACAGAAAATGATTTGGTTACTTAGCATACCTAAAAACACCCGCTGATAACTTCTCCATCACATCTTTTAAAATGTGTAGCTGGAAGGATTGCTAAGGTGACAATATTAAAGAGAAAGAATTATAAACATCCAATAGGCCGAAGATACTAGGCAGGTCATTTTCTTTCAAGTTTGTACTCTCAGAGATTCAAACTGTTGTTACAGAAATTCTGTAAACTGTCAAGTTTACCTGTAAAACAGGAATGATTTGAGAGAGTTGATATAACTAAGCCTAAACTTCTAAACACAAGTGGTAAGAGCAGCAACTAAGGGATGACCACTTTTATTCCCAATGAATGAAAGCAGAATGACATATTTGGCACTTACTTTACATCTCTTACATCTGGTTGATAACAGACCCAAGCATGTGAGTGATATGTGTCACTACCAGAATCAAAATTATGAAAAATTTTAAAATTTTTGTTGGAAATTTCAGTGAAATTATAATATTGAGATCAAAAGTCTATGTAATTGCTAATACTGAAGAATTATTTAAGGCATAGAAATCAAAAAATTGGAGGAGAGGTCTGTGTTAAATCAAGTTTGTGTGAAGTGAGTGAGGGGGCCTCTGCACAAGTGAGAACTAAAGTTTGATTCAGGACTTCAGAAAATGTAAATTAGAAAATACGATCATAAGTCTTTTTAAAAGTTAAAGAGGAATGAGCTAAACAATTAATTCACATAGTCACATCCCTGCAAACTCTCTTTATACTTCTGTTACTGAAATTGCTCTGGGTGCAGTGGCTCTGCCTGTAATCCCGAGATTAAGGATGCTGAGGCAGGAGGATCACAAGTTTGAAGCAACCTGGGCTATGAACAAGGCCTTGTCTCAAAAAAGAGTCTGCGGGATGTCCCTCAGTGGTAGAGTGGCTCTGGATGTAATCTCCAGTACAACTAAACAAGCAAACAAAATTGCTATGTATGTGTGTGTACATATAGATGCTCCATGACTTATGATGGGATTTGTTCCAATAAAACCACTCTACCTTAAACATATCATAAATCAAAGTGCACTGAATACCCTACCAAATATCCTATTTAGCAACACAGTACCTGCAGAGTATTGGTCGTTTCTCCTCATGATCTTACAGCTGGGAGCTGTATCTCGCTGTTGCTGCCCAGCGTTACAAGAGAATATCAGTATTGTACTGCATATGGCTAGACCAGGAAAAGGTAAAAATTCAAAGTATGTTTTCTACTGAATGCATGTTGCTTTGGCAACATCATAAAGTAAAAAAAATCTTAAGAGAAACCATTGTTGAGTTGGGGACTGTCTGTATATAGCATATATTTTTATTTTGGAAAATTTAACATATTTCATATAAACATGTCATATTTCAAACCTGATCCAGGAATTGTCAAATAGATTAAAATCATCTTGTCATGGGATGGGTAGAGGTGGTTCGAGAGAATTAACACAGGACTGTTAGCCTAGATTCTAACATGTAAGATTCAAAATATGCTAACTAATTGTATTTGTTTATTTTGGGGGGGGTACTGAGAATTGACCCAGGGGCACTTAACCATGAAGCAACATCCCCAGTATTTTTAGTATATTTTTTATTTTGAGACAGGGTCTCGCTAAGTTGCTGAGGCTGACTTTGAACTAGTTATCCTCCTGCCTTAGCCTCCCTGAGCCCCTAAGAGTAGGTGAACGCCACCATGCCTGGCTATTATTCATAATAGCTATATGGTGTTTTCTATTGTTCCATCTCATGTTATCCTAGAGACATAACTTTTTAATAAAAAAATTATTAAAAAATATTTTAAATCAAAATACTTTAGACTACTACATTTACTACATGAAAGAGTTCTGAAAGCTCCTTAACATGTAACACATTTAGTGCTCTCATTACATATTACTTTTTTTTTTCTTTTTTGTTTGGGTTGCTGGGGATTGAATCCAGGGCCTTGCACATGCTAGGCAAGTGTTCTACCACTGATCTACACCCCAGCCTTTAATATTACTATTTTAAGCTTTTGAAATAAATCTGTCATTACTCCTAGAAGGGGCTGACTTTTGCACACATCACACATATATAACTACACACAAATGTAATGTTTGACAAAGGTAATGTACGATGTTCAGTGGATACAAATGTAAAGGTATATAAATCCCTTCACACAAAAGTTATCATACAAGAACACTGTGATCCAATACATTGAAACTTATGAAGTACAACTGCATTTAAAAGTCATCTTAGAAATAAAAGCAATTCTTAAGAGAAGTTGACCCTTCTCAAGAGAATTTTGGACCTTTGTTTTTGGAACTGCTTTCTCCGAGAAGGAGAAATCCAGATGCATCCTCATTTGATGAAGATATCTTAGCACCAATATTTATAAAAACTAACTGTTCTGTGAAAGATTTTGTGCAATGATAGTATCATCGGAGTAAAGTGTGCAACCTCTCAAGGCGACATGTGTAGTGTCAAGTTAAAGAGAAAAGCAAACCATCTTCCACATAATATTATGGTTTATTTCCTACTCTGAAAGGAGGGAGACTTTCTGGGTATGACTCTGGTTTTGCCACTTGCTATCCTTTAATTTCTTCAACTGTGAAACAGGGATAATAATACTTAAATCTCATAGATTGTTTTAACATTTAAACAAATACCTGCAAGACACTTGGAACACTGGCATACTCGAGGAGAGTTAATGGCTAATTTTTGTTTCTTATTATCATAATGAAAGATTTTATAACTAGAGTACAAGGTAAATTTCAAGCCAGAAACTCAAGTCCATAAAAGAAAAGGATATAAAGATATTTTCCCTGTTGTACATGTGACAAATTCCAAATTTCATCATTAAGGAAAGCCATCCTTATTCCCTTGAGGAAGAGGCAATGGCTATCCGGAGGATCCAACTTTGACAGAATAAACAAAGATCAATCAATTACTGTGAGCCTAAGAGCTGAAGGATGATTAGTAGCAAGAACCAGAAAAAATTCTACAAAAATTAAATCATGTCCAAATCACAAAAATTCAGTAAACTTTAACAACATGTAAACTATAATGTTGGTATAATGTTTTATTTTCTATTTTATGGCCCCAAATGATGATGAAACAGCAAGGTGTATAGGTTAGATGAAGGGCAATCTAGAATCCTGGTGCTGAAGTGGTAGAGGTATGTGTATGTGGTTTCTGGCCATTTTACTTACCAGTCTCCTTCATAAGAATAGTAGAAAGTCAGTCAAGATGGGCATATGAGAATTATGGTATTTATATATCACCTGTTATATATTTAATTTGAATTCTACTGAAAAAACCTTTGGAAGATTGTGTATTGATACATTTAAATTGTAATTCCATTTAAATAATTAGGAAGTTGCGATAGTTTTACACAGAAATATTTTGTTAAGTATATGTCAATGATGTTTGTTACTAAGAAAGGATTACTATTTGAAATATAGTTTTTAAAAAATTATTTTGGGGATTGAACCCAAGGGTAACTTTCTACTGATCTACGTCCCTAGCAGTTTTATTTTTTTATTTGACGGCAGGGTCTTGCTAAGTTGTTTAGGGCCTAAATTGCTAAGGTTGGCCTTGAACTTGTCATCCTCCTGCCTCAGCTTCTTGAGTCACTGGGTTTACAGGCATGTACCACTGTGCCCAGCAATCAGGTTTTTTTCTGGAGTAGTGGGGACTGAACCCAGGGTCTTATGCATGCCAGGCAAGCGATCTACCACTGAGCTGCATTTAAAAATGCAGAAGTCACTACTTTCAAACAAGTACATAAAATTATAAGTAATTCTTTTTTTTTATTGTGAACAAATGGGATACATGTTCTTTCTCTGTTTGTACATAGAGTAAAGGCATACCATTTGTGTAATCATACGTTTACATAGGGTGATGTTGGTTGATTCATTCTGTTATTTTTTCCCCTTCCCCCCACCCCTCCAATCCCTCTTTTCCCTCTATACAGTCCTTCCTTCCCCCATTCTTGCCCCCCTCCCTAACCCTCACTCTAACCCTAAAACTAACCCCTCCCATGCTCCATTATGTATCATCATCCACTTATCTGCGAGATCATTCTTCCTTTGGTTTTTTGAGATTGGCTGATCTCACTTAGCATGATGTTCTCCAATTTCGTCCATTTGCAAGCAAATGCCATAAATTTATCATTCTTTATGGCTGAGTAATATTCCATTGTATATATATGCCACAGTTTCTTTATCCATTCATCAAATGAAGGGCATCTAGGTTGGTTCCACAATCTGGCTATGGTGAACTGAGCAGCAATGAACATTGATGTGGCTGTATCTCTGTAGTATGCTGATTTTAAGTCCTTTGGGTATAGGCCAAGGAGTGGGATAGCTGGGTCAAATGGTGGTTCCATTCCAAGTTTTCTAAGGAATCTCCATACTGCCTTCCAGAGTGGTTGCACTAATTTGCAACCCCACCAGCAATGTATGAGTGTACCTTTTTCCCCACATCCTCGCCAACACCTGTTGTTGCTTGTGTTCTTGATAATCACCATTCTGATTGGGGTGAGATGGAATCTTAGGCTGGTTTTGATTTGCATTTCTTTTATTACTAGAGATGTTGAACATTTTTCCATATGTTTGTTGATTGTTTGTAGTTCTTCTTCTGTGAAGTGTCTGTTCATTTCCTTAGACCATTTGTCGATTGGGTTATTTGTAGTCTTGGTGTTGAGTTTTTTGAGTTCTTTATAGATTCTGGAGATTAGTGCTCTATCTGAAGTATGATTGGCAAAGATTTTCTCCCACTCTGTAGGCTCTTTCTTCACATTGCTGATAGTTTCCTTTGCTGAGAGAAAGCTTTTAGTTTGAATCTATCCCAGTTGTTGATTCTTGCTTTTATTTCTTGTGCTATGGAGTCCTGTTGAGAAAGTCTGGTCCTAAGCCGACATGTTGAAGATCTGGACCTACTTTTTCTTCTATAAGATGCAGGGTCTCTGGTCTGATTCCGAGGTCCTTAATCCATTTTGAGTTTAGTTTTGTGCACGGTGAGAGATATGGGTTTAGTTTCATTTTGTTGCATATGGATTTCCAATTTTCCCAGCACCATTTATTGAAGAGGCTATGTTTTCTCCATTGCATATTTTTGGTCCCTTTGTCTAGTATGAGGAAATTATATTTATTTGGGTTTGTGTCTGTGTCCTCTATTCTGCACCATTGATCTATCTGTCTATTTTGGTACCAATACCATGCCGTTTTTGTTACTATTGCCTTGTAGTACAGTTGAAGTTCAGGTATTGCAATACCCCCTGCTTCATTTTTCCTGCGAAGGATTGCTTTAGCAATTCTGGGTTTCTTATTCTTCCAGATGAATTTCATGATTGCTTGTTCTACTTCTGTAAGGTACATCGTTGGGATTTTAATTGGAATTGCATTGAATCTGTATAGCACTTTTGGTAGTATGGCCATTTTGACAATATTAATTCTGCCTATCCAGGAACATGGGAGATCTTTCCATCTTCTAAGGTATTCTTTAATTTCTTTCTTTAGTGTTCTGTAGTTCTCATTGTAGAGGTCTTTCACCTCTTTTGTGAGATTGATTCCCAAGTATTTTATTTTTTCGAGGCTATTGTGAATGGAGTAGTTTTCCTAACTTCTCTTTCTGAAGATTCATCACTTATGTATAAAAATGCATTGGATTTATGAGCATTGATCGTGTATCCTGCTACTTTACTGAATTCACTTATGAGTTCTAAGAGTTTTCTGGTGGAATTTCCTGGTTCCTCTAAGTATACAATCATATCATCAGCAAATAGGGATAGTTTGAGTTCTTCTTTTCCAATTCGTATCCCTTTAATTTCTTTGGTCTGTCTAACTGCTCTGGCTAGAGTTTCAAGGACGATATTGAATAGGAGTGGTGAGAGAGGGCATCCCTGCCTTGTTCCAGATTTTAGGGGGAATGCTTTCAGTTTTTCACCATTAAGAATAATATTATCCATGGGCTTAGCATAGATGGCCTTTACAATGTTAAGGAACGTTCCCACTATCCCTATTTTTTCTAGTGTTTTGACCATGAAGGGGTGCTGTAATTTATCAAATGCTTTTTCTGCATCTATTGAAATAATCATGTGATTCTTGACTTTAAGTCTGTTGATGTGGTGAATTACATTTATTGATTTCCTGATGTTGAACCAACCTTGCATCCCTGGGATGAAACCCAGTTGATCATGATGCACTATCTTTTTAATATGTTTTTGTATGCGATTTGCTAAAATTTTGTTGAGAATTTTTGCGTCGATGTTCATTAAGGATATTGGTCTGAAATTTTCTTTCCTCGATGTGTCTCTGTCTGGTTTAGGTATCAGGGTGATATTGGCTTCGTAGAATGAGTTTGGGAGGGTTCCCTCCTCTTCTATTTCATGGAATAGTTTGAGGAGTATTGGAATGAGCTCTTCTTAAAGGTTTTGTAGAACTCGGCTGAGAACCCATCTGGTCCTGGACTTTTCTTTGTTGGTAGGCTTTTGATGACTTCTTCTATTTCATTACTTGAAATTGGTCTATTTGAATTGTGTATGTCCTCCTCGTTTAGTTTAGGCAATTCATAGGTCTCTAGAAACTTGTTGATATCTTCGAAATTTTCTATTTTGTTGGAATATAGATTTTCAAAATAGCTTCTAATTATGTTTTGTATTTCAATCGTGTCTGTTGTGATATTTCCTTGTTCAATCCGAATTTTGGTAATTTGGGTTTTCTCTCGTCTTCTCTTTGTTAGTGTGGCTAAAGGTTTATCAATTTTGTTTATTTTTTCGAAGAACCAACTATGTATTTTGTCAATTTTTTGTATTGTTTCTTTCGTTTCAATTTCGTTGATTTCAGCTCTGAGTTTAACTATTTCCTGTCTTCTACTACTTTTGGTGTTGGTCTGTTCTTCTTTTTCTAGGGCTTTGAGCTGTAGTGTTAGGTCGTTTATTTTTTGAGTTTTACTTCTTTTATTAAATGCGCTCCATGAAATAAATCTTCCTCTAAGTACCGCTTTCATAGTGTCCCAGAGATTTTGATGCGATGTTTCTTTGTTCTCGTTTACCTCTAGGAATTTTTTAATTTCCTTCCTAATATCTTCTGTTATCCATTCCTCATATAATAGCATATTGTTTAATCTCCAGGTGTTGGAGTAATTTCTGTTTTTCACTCTTTCATTTATTTCTAGTTTCAATCCATTATGGTCTGATAAAATACAAGGAAGTGTCTCTATCTTCTTGTATTTGCTAACATTAGCTTTGTGGCATAATATATGGTCTATTTTAGAGAAGGATCCATGTGCTGCTGAGAAGAAAGTGTATTCACTCTTGGTTGGATGGTATATTCTATAAATGTCTGTTAAGTCTAAATTATTGATTGTGTTATTGAGATCTATGGTTTCTTTGTTCAATTTTTGTTTGGAAGATCTGTCCAGTGGTGAGAGAGGCATGTTAAAATCACCTAGTATTATTGTATTGTGGTCTATTTGGTTTCTGAGATTGAGAAGGATTTGTTTGACATACATGGGTGAGCCACTGTTTGGGGCATAGATATTTATGATTTTTATGTCTTGCTGATTAATCCCTTCTGATTAACTTTGGCTTGAAGTCCACTTTATCTGAAATGAGGATGGATACCCCAGCTTTTTTGCTGGGTCCACGTGCATGGTAAGTTTTTTCCCATCCTTTCACCTTTAGTCTTTGGGTATCTCTTTCTAAGAGATGAGTCTCTTGCAGGCAACATATTGTTGGATCTTTCTTTTTGATCCAATCTGCCAGTCTATGTCTTTTGATTGATGAATTCAGGCCATTAATATTCAGGGTTATTATTGAGATACGGTTTGTATTCCCGGTCATTTGACTCATTTTATTCATTTATTTGCTTATTTTTGACACGACTTGGTTCCTCTTTATTTGAGAGTTCCTTTAGGATAGCTCCTCCCTTTGCTGATTTGCTTCTTTGTTTTTCATATCTTCTTCATGGAATATTTTGCTGAGAATGTTCTGTAATGCTGGCTTTCTTTTTGTAAATTCTTTTAGCTTTTGTATATCATGGAAGGATTTCATTTCGTCGTCAAATCTGAAGGTAAGTTTTGCTGGGTATAAGATTCTTGGTTGGCATCCATTTTCTTTTAGGGCTTGAAAAATGTTATTCCAGGCCCTTCTAAATTTTAAGGTCTGGATTGAAAAATCTGCTGATATCCGTATTGGTTTCCCCCTGAATGTAATTTGGTTCTTTTCTCTCACAGCCTTTAAGATTCTGTCTTTATTTTGTATGTTAGGTATTTTCATTATAATGTGCCTTGGTGTGGGTCTGTTGTAATTTTGTGTATTTGGAGTCCTATAAGCCTCTTGAACTTGATTTTCCATTTCGTTCTTCAGATTTGGGAAATTTTCTGAAATTATCTCATTGAATAGGTTGTTCATTCCTTTGGTTTGTTTCTCTAAGCCTTCCTCAATCCCAATAATTCTCAAATTTGGCCTTTTCATGATATCCCATAGTTCTTGGAGATTCTGTTCATGATTTCTTACCATCTTCTCTGTTTGTTCAACTTTGTTTTTGAGGTTAAATATTTTGTCTTCAATATCTGAGGTTCTGTCTTCCAGGTGTTCTATCCTATTGGTTGTGCTTTCTATGGAGTTCTTAATTTGGTTTACTGTTTCCTTCATTTCAAGGATTTCTGTTTGGTTTTTTTTTCAATATCTCTAACTCTTTATTGAAATGGTCTTTTGCTTCCTGTATTTGCTCTTTTAACTGTCTATTGGTGCGTTCATTCAATGCCTGCATTTGCTCTTTCATTTCATCGTTTGCTTCCCTTATCATGTTGATTATGTACATTCTGAACTCCCTTTCTGACATTTCTTCTGCCATGCTGTCATTGGATTTTATTGATATAACATCCAGATTTGTTTGAGGCATTTTCTTCCCTTGTTTTCTCATGTCTTTCAGGTGTCAGTGGACTGCAGAGATGTTGCAGATTTCCTCTATTGACTTATAATGTCCCTGAAGATTGCTAGTGTATCACCTCTTATCCTTCAGTAGCCTGAAGTCTTAGAGGAAGTTGATACTGTGGTGCTCCCCTAGGTAGCTGCCTCTCTAGGGGTGGTGGTCTTCAGGTGGGGTATATTTCCTGCTAGAGGGCAGAGGTGCCTCTACTTGTTGACCAATGGTCATCCAAAGGGGAACTAGACTGCGGGCTGAGGCAATGCCTGTTTGGGCCTGTGTCTCTGGTTTTACCGTCTTTGTGGGAAAACCTCACTCGGCGGGGAAGACCCACCCGGTGGGGAGGTCTCGCTAGTCCGTTCCCCTCCTAGAGGTTCCCCTCAGTCCACAACTACCACCTGGGCAGGGCAGCCTTCCCAGGCAATGTTTCCAGGGGCCTGGACCTACCTCCTGGGCTTGGGAGCCCTGCACCTAATCGGCCTGGCTATGCGACCCCTCCTCTGAGCAGTCACTTGGAGCCTCGTACATATGCTCCAAGCCCCAGTGACCCATCACTCGTCTCTTCCTCCAGGCAGCCACCCGGTGTTCTGTGTGGGCACTTGGAGACCAAGCCGTTCACTGTGCACCTCCACCTCCTCAGGACAGCCCCCTCCCCGTTTTTCAGGCGGTTGCTGAATCCAAATAGCTCGCTGCCCAACTCTTTCTCTGGCAGCCCCCGGAACCCTGGCAGATTGCTCCAAAAAACCAAAAAACCAAGCGGTGTGCTGCTCGGCCTCCTCTGCAAGGTTCCCCACTTTCCGAGTTCACTGTTCCAGTGGGGGGAGGTGTGTCTTGCTGCCTGGGCAGGGCAGCCTTCCCAGGGGCCCAGACCTACCTCCTGGGCCTGGGAGCTTCACCCTTCGTAGACAAGTCTCCTTAGGTTGTCCCTTCTTAGAGAAGCTGCCTGCAGTCCTGGAACCTTCACTTCGCCCCTCAGCTTGTCTCTGTGTAGTTCATTCAAGAAAAGGTACCTAGGTCCCTGGACCAGGCCGTGCTATGCACCTAATCGCCTGGCTATGCGACCCGCCCTCTGACCAGTCACTTGGAGCCTCGTACATATGCTCCAAGCCCCAGTGACCCGTCGCTCGTCTCTTCCTCCAGGCAGCCACCTGGTGCTCTGTGTGGGTGCTTGGAGACCAAGCCACTCACTGCGTACCTCCACCTCCTCTGGACAGCCCCCTCCCCGTTGCTCAGGCGGTTGCTGGATCCAAACAACTCGTCACCCCACTCTTTCTCTGGCAGCCGCTGGAGCTCTGGCTGATCGCTCCAAAACCAAACGGTGTGTCGCGAAACCTCCTTTGCAAAGTTCCCCGCTTTCCGAGTTCACTGCGGGGGGAGGTGTGTCTTGCTGCCTGGGCAGGGCAGCCTTCTCAGGCAACGTTCCCAGGGGCCCGCACCTCCCTCCTGGGCTTGGGAGCCTCACCCTTCTCAGACGAGTCTCCTTAGGTAAGAGAAGATGCCCACAGTCCTGGAAACTTCAATCTGCCATTTTTCGCTCCGCTTCGCTGTCCGTTTTTAACCGCTCCGGCGGGGGAGGGGCGTCTCGCCGAGTCACTCTACTTCACAAAGTTCTCTGCGTTCAGGGGCTACTGCCCCATCTGGGACGCCTCCCCTATGGGAGAAACTGACCCGGCGGCTTTGAGTTGGTCCCAAGTCACTATCTCCTCTTTTGAATCTTGAGTCCTGGAGCAACATGAAATGCAGCCGCCCTCTAGTCCGCCATCTTGAACTCAAGCCAATTATAAGTAATTCTAACTGAGGAACTCCCCTATTAGGCACTATTTTAACATTTTGGTCAACATATATCTAACATAAAAAAACAAACTACATTTCTTTAAACATAGGTTATAATTAAGTGCTGGGGATATAGCTCAGCTGGCAGAGTGCCTCTCAAGCACAAGACTCTGGGTTCAATACCCAGCCTGCCAAAAAAAAAAAAAAAAAAAAAGTAGGATATAATTAGGCCTTATTCTTTTTAATTACATTCTTGGTCTAACAGAAATGCTTTATTGTTTCTGATAATACCTGAAGGCTTTCTTCTGTTGTTATCCAATGGCCTCCAACACCAAGAAGCATGATGATATCATGTTCATGCAGTAGTAGTTGTAATTTTACAGTTGGTTCATCATCTTTACTCTATAATCTCACTTGTAAATGCATACAGAGAGAGAGAGAAGAAATATATTTTATAATAATATGACAAAAATTTGTTGTTCAAAAAGTTTTACTTTTTAATGTAGTCACTTGGAGGCATTTTTCTTAGAAAAAGGCAACACATTGTATTCACATATCTTAAAATATACCTTTTGCATTGAAACTTTATAAGGTTTATTCTTTATTTTATTATAAGTGAAAGAAAGTCTGTTTGCATTCAGACACTAAGTAAGGTAATATAACAGATAGTTAAATCCCATAATGTATTAATTATAACAAGGATGACAATACAGTGGGATGAGTTGCTTTCTGATTAAAGCATTCAGATTCAAAATAGTCACACTTTGACATAATTATTGAAATATATAATTGCAAAAATGATGTCAATGAAGTGTATGTTCACTATCACTGAAAGATGTTTTGGGTTAGTTGAAAATCTTGATATTTAAATCTTAAAAGTGTTTAAAATAAACAAACCAACCCCACACATGATGGCCAAAGTGGTATTCACAACAAAATATATACAGAAGCACTCTGTGGGACTATAATATTTTCAGAGTGATGGCACTAAGTGCATACAGATTAGGTGTTGAATAGATACTGGTTAAACTAAAAAAGTTCAAGAAGAGAGAAAACAAACTTCTGTATGTTTTCCATCTAGAGACCACAGAAATCAACCATCTAAATAGAGGGCAGCCACACATAGCAGAAATGGCATAAAGGCATCTGGATAATAAAGTGTACTATCTGGGACCAAATGAGATCACAGAAACAGGTTTTTTACAGAGATTTGTCTTCTGTTACTTAAACTTCAATGCCTGTCCTTTAAAAGGCAAGCCTGATCTCTCTTCCAGATATACAGTGATTATAATGGGAATAATGTGAAGAAGCTCCAACTTAAACTGAGAAGTCTTTAGCTAAAATTTAACATCCAATTTAAGAAATGCATTAACAATTATTCCCTCGCTTTGTTTGTTGTTTTTTGTTTTGCTTTTTTTTTTCTGAAATTCATCAAACTGAAAAAAACTACACAGGCTATTGATTTCATGGGCACCAACCTCCAGCACCTAGGACAATATCTACTCCCAGGCCTCCTGTTTTCTTCCAAACAGCTTTCAGCAATACGGACTTTCCCATTCGATGCATCAATCACTCAGGCTGTAAAGGACAGGAAATCAGGCAATTGTACTGTTCTATATGTGAGCAATACAAATCAGGGGGGGAAAAAAGAAAAGCTATATCTGTCCTCTCTCCTCTGAAATGAGTTAAGCAGTTCAATTATTAAATAGTACATTTAAAGGGGAAAATTATAAACCAATAAAACATTTTCCCATCAAGCCCAACATTGATAAGGTTCAATTCTAAATGAATGGACTGATAAATTCAGTAAAATAAAAATAAGAGCATTTTGTGGTAAGGTGGTCAAAGGACAGTCTGTGGATGCAGAAGGTTGCTCTCAATAGCTTAGAATATGTTACTAGAACTGAGAATCTGAAAACACAGAGGTATATATGTATCATTCATATTACAATGTGAACTGGAAAAATAAGCAGTTTCTTAAATATGTTTAGATTTTATTATGTTTAAAGTTCATAAACATAAGAATATAGTTGTTCATCATGGTACTTAGCTACTATGAGCTGTTTTATCCTTTCTCAATCATAGAATCCCTCCCCTTACTACCAAAATGGAGAAAAGTCCTGAAAGTAAGGAAAAGGAACATAATTATTTTTAGCTATTAGTGAAAATTAATTTTAATTGGTTACTTTAAAAGTATTGTATTAGTAGAAAAAATAATTATATTTCTATATAATAGAATAATCAGAACTTGAATTAGCAAACAAATTTTGTATTGCATTTTTATATTTTTATTTCTATATTTTGGGGTGCTTCAGATTGAATCCAGGATTTGGTGCATGCCAGGCAAGTTCTCTACCACTGAGCAACATCCCAGGCCCATTTCTAAATATCGTCAACACCTTGTGGAAGAGAATTCCTCTTAGAGCTTCTCAGCTTTGAGGAATAGTGCAACAGTCATCTGAGATTTGGGGGAATTGAGTGGAAAGACAGAAGGGAAAGAAGACTGAAATCACCTAGGAAGGGTAGAATTGACCAATATGAAACTTTTCCCTTCAATAATACCACTTGTTTGCTTTCTCCATTGTATCTTTTGTACTTTCAAATCTATTCTTTTCCCTCTTTTCCTTCAGCCCCTGTATTACCTCCCTTCCATTTCTTGGTTATTTCTGCAGGATGCATAATGTAACAATGGAAATAACATGGACTTTACTGTTAGGTCAGGAATCAAGACCCATTCCAGTCCCTTGTCTAATTGTATATGATTGCAGAAGCTAGTTAAATTCTGAGAAACTATTTCATGGTTATCCACCACAAGTCTGTTGAGACTGTAAGGAGGAAATGTCCATATTAAGCTCAGTGAACATTATTTCCCTTTCTACCTCCCTTCACTTATATTCTGCTCATCCTCTTTGATCTATTTCAGTTAGTTTCTCTGTTCCTATTTTCGTCTTCCTCTCCATATGCACTGCTGTTTGGAGAGGCTCAACTTTTATACACACACACACACACACACACACACACACACACACACATATGTTTTATTTATTTATTTATTTATATTTCTTAGGTTGAACCTTCTTAAGAGTTTACAAGAGACTCATAAGAGTCCACCATGTCCTGCTCACTTTAAACTATATCTGACTTGTGTTTCTGTGTGCATGGATCATTTGTCTTCCTAGGGTCTCACAGAAAACAGAGAACTTTAAGGGCATATGATGGGGTAAAAGAGGTTAAGAAACAGAGTGGTACAAAAATATATTGATTTATTGAGTGAAACCAAAGAAACAACGGGTATTTCTAAACTGTGTCAGGTTCACTTAAAGCAAACTTGGGTAAGTTGTTAAGACAAAAATTAAGAAAAAAGAAAGATATAAGTTTGAAAAATTTAAATAATTAAAGCTATAACTTAAGTAAATTTGGAGTCAGCACAAATTTTTTTTTAGCTGTTAGTGCATTTTAAAATTAACTTTTGAGATACAGCCACATCAATGTTCATAGCTGCTCAATTCACAATAGCCAAATTGTGGAACCAACCTAGATGTCCTTCAATTGATGAATGGATAGAGAAACTGTGGTATATATATATATATATATACAATGGAATATTACTCAGCTATAAAGAATAATAAAATTATGGCATTTGCAGGCAAATGGATGAAATTGGAGAATATCATGCTAAGTGAGATAAGCCAATCTCAAAAAACCAAAGGACAAATGATCTCACTGATAAGCAGATGATGACACATCATGGGGGGTGGGAGGGGGGCAAGAATGGAGGAAAGAGGGACTGTATAGAGGGAAAAGAGGGATGGGAGGGGTGGAGGGAAGGAAAAAATAACAGAATGAATCAAACACCAACCCGGTGTAGATGTATGATTACACAAATGGTATGCCTTTACTTTTTTGTACAAACAGAAACAACATGTATTCCATTTGTTTACAATAAAAATAAATTTTAAAAAAATGTCTAGGAGGTAGCAAAGCACAGGTAGTATTTCCAGAACAAGACTGCTGAGTCGATGATCAGTTTACCTGGAATAAAAAATAAATAAGTCCTCCTTTTGGGGACTTGCGACAGACTTTTGTCATTGAAACCTACAAAGTCAACAGCTAAAAAGGATATGTGAATTTGAAGTGTGTATGCTTTTCTAATAAAAGTTACATTTTAATTACAAAAAAAAATTAACTTTCATTTGGGATTTTGTACTTCACTTCATCAGTGCAGTTTTGCGGTTTTTATTTCCCTGAAAAATTTCATGTTCTAAAGTTTGTGCTGAGAAATGTTACCCACCTATAGAAGGTCTAAGTCTTTCAAGGCACTGCTTGTCTTCCAAGCTGCATGCTGTTGAAATCACTTTGGCTCCTCTGTGCTGTGCGACCTGAATGACTATTGTGCCAAATACCTGTGTGGAAACACATATACAGGGGACAGGCCAGATCCAATCTATTTTGTAGACTATGTAAAATATACAGCATATATATATTGTGTGTGCGTGTGTATATATAGTATATGTGTGTGTATATAGGTACATGCATGTACACTCTTTTTGGTACCAGGAATTGAACCTGGGATGCTTCATATTGAGCCATATCAACAGCCCTTTTTATTTTTTAGTTTGATACGGGGTCTTGCTAAGTTGCTGAGCCTCCCAAGTCACTGAGATTACAGGCATGCACCATTGCACCTAGATTACTTTAATATATTTTTTAAAATAAAGAAACAAATAAAAAATAAAAAGGTCTGGGGATGTAGCTCCATGGCAGACTTCCTGTGAATTCTCCCTAGTGACACAAAGAAACAAAAAAAACAACCCCCCCCCAAACAAAAAATGTTATAATAAAAAAAGGAAAAAATACAGATAAATTTAGCAGGGGACTTCAGAAGGGAAAGTAGAAAAGCTGCACACTTCACATGCTCAGGTCTGAGCATCATTTCCAGGATGGAGGCCATGTTCAGAAATGTGACCATAGAAAGATAAAGGCGGCTTAAGGGCACTGTTTAAGTACTTCAGGAACCTAGCTGCCTCTCTTTGGAGACTGGAGCACTTCAAACACTCCATCTGTATTTGGACCTGTAGGGTGAGCACAGGGAAACACTACTACCGCGATGTTGGACATCAGAGGACGTCAATGCTGAAGACAGCTCGCCTTTTTCCAGAGAAAAGGAAAGGAAAATAATTTTCATCAATAGCCAAATAGAAAACTATAAATTCACCACAAGTTTTGCAATTATTTTAGATTATAATATTTTACATATTCTTTTTGTTTGTTTGTTTTTTTGCCCTGGGAATTAAACCCAGTGGTGCTTACCCAGTCAGCCACATCCCCAGCACTTTTTATTTTGAGACAGAGTCTTGCTAAGTTGCTTAAGGCCTCACTAATTTTGCTGAGACTGGCCTCAAACTTGTGATCCTCCTGCCTCAGCCTCCAGAGTCACTAGGATTATAAATGTGTGCCACCACGACCAGTTTTACATAGTCTTTTAGTGTCTATTATTGCAATTGTCTATTTTTGGATGTTATATGCAATACATTTAAATTAGTACATTTTGTCCTTGTGTGTGATCTATCTATAAAATGCCAACACTTTATTAACCTGAGTGTGTCAGTGATATGATACAAAACTAGTAAGGAATTCCAGGAATAAACAAAAATGATTTGGCTGGGGTTACAACTCAGTGGTAGAGAGCTTACTTACCAACTCTGGGTCCCCTCCCCAGCATGTGGTGTGGGTGGGGGAGACTTGTTTGCTTTTTAATGTTCTGGTAAATTTAAAGTAATTAGAAACTAATTACACTAAATCTAACTTTTACCTCCTATTGATAAAACCTGCTTATGGTAACAAAATGGGAGGCTGGTAAAGATATCAGTTATTAATCTATTGGCAAAGAATTCTATTTGCTTGTTTCTAAATTCCCTAGGTTGACTGCACGTTAATCTTTTTTTTTTTTTTTTTTTTTTGCGGTGCTGGGGATTGAACCCAGGGTCTTATGCTTACAAGGCAAGCACTCTGCCAACTGAGCTATATCCCTAGCCCTTAATCTATTTCTTAAAAATAAACATTAACACTTATATTTGCTCCATCCATCTCAGTACTGACTTTCCAGGAGAAAGATGAGAAAGATAATGCAGGGCTATATAAGCTCGTACTCCATCCTGAATAGTTCCAGCTGCTTCTGTCCATGTATCCTTTTCTGGTTTAAGAACTATCTCAAGGAATAGGAGGAAACCATCCATTAGCAAGTCCTATTAATACTGCCTGAAGGATCTATTTCTTTCCATCTCTTCGTCCATGGACCATGGCCCTGGTCCAAGCCCCTGCTCCTGTTAACCTCTCACCAACATTATGGTTTCCCTGGTCCACTCTTGCCCACATATATCTATTCTCAAGATAGGAATATTTCCTAAATACATTCAGGAGAGTACGTGAAACATTAACACAACTGCTTTAATAAATAAAAAGCAGAAGGTAAATAACCACCATCAGAGAGGAGAAACAGTGCTTAAGGATCATCCCCGCAGCCTCCTCTCTCCCCACCAGGGGTCATCATTCTCACTTGATTTCTGATTCACCTTTAGAGTTTATCAATTGTGCACTCCTCAACTGTCATTCAGTTTTGCCTGGTTTTGAATGTTTATCTAAATAGAACCGTACCCTAAGTATTCTTTGCTATATCGCCTTTTATGTTGAACATTGTTTTTAAGAGACACATTTTTGTGCCCTTTCATTTGGGAGGTTGTAGTGGTACTTTGGTTTTTGTTGTTTTATGGTATTCCACTATGTGCAAACACCTTTGCTTCAGCTCATGAACATTTGTGTTGTTTCCAGTTTTGTCAATGACAAACAGAATGTTGCTAAGAATGTTCTTGTATAAAGGATACTGTTATATTATGCATGGTTTTCATTAGGATATTTACTTTGGAGTGGAAATCCCAGGTCCCAGAGTATATTACTTTTGATTTAGTTACACACTTTTCTGTGTTCTTGAATAAATTTACTTTCCCACATCATTGTCTTAGTACAGTAAACTCTTTATGAGATTTTTACATTTTTGCCAGTCGTGTGCATAATGGTATAATGTTTTCTTACTGTGACTTAAATTTGCTTTTCCCCTACTACTAAAAAGGCTGAGCCCCTACATTTGCTGGACTTTTGGAATTCTTTTCATGAAGTTACTGTTCAAGTCTTTGTCAAACTTTTTATCATCCTGTCTTTTTCTTATTTATCGACTTAGAGGAATTCTTATAGTCATTTACACTGTAAATATTACAAGTTGAGTAATTTTCTATGTGCTACAAATATTACAAGTGAGTATCCCATATCTGCAATCACACTTCCCATCTGGAAAGATTAAACTGAAGATAAATTCCGACTTTACATACAGTTATGATAAAGTCACATATAAGGATTTATATGTCAAATGCTTAGCATGTTATTGCTGAATGCATCTTAACCTTATAGCCTCACAGTAAACCTTCCTCTGATTTAATTTGAAATATTTCTGTATAAGAACTGTGAACAATAAATTACCAGAGAAGAATAAGAATTAAACCACTAGTAGCAACAATTGCAACAGCAAAAACATCGATAGTACTCCTCTCTGTGGAAAATAAACATGTCCAGGTTTGAGAGTAAGGCATAGAAAAGCTATCCAAAGATGTTCTCTGGCCACATTTTGGAGAAATTTCTTTTGGTTTCCTGGGAACTGATTTGCCAGCCTCCTACTGGTGGAATGTTCCTGCTCTGCAGTGTCCCAGAGTGCTGGGCCAGCTCAGACTCGGGCATCAGCTCCTCACATCCTCCTTTCCCACAGTCCTAGGGTGGGATCCCAACACCTGAGGCCTCAGTCCTGGCTCTTCATTCTGACCTCTGGCAAACCCCCTGCCTCCAAAACATTTCTCCTGGGGCAGTGGGGTCATGACCCCCAGTAGCGGGTCACCAAGACAACTGAGCTATGCACATGCCACAGAGAGTTTTCCAGTAAGTGCAGCAGTGTGCCCCCAACTTCTGGGGTTTGCTCCCCTGAATTTCACACATTAGGCCTAAAGGCCACATCTGGGCTGCATGTGCATGTGTTCACACACACACAGTACTTGGTGAGGTCACCCTAACAGCTAGGCTCTCAGGACAAGCACGCCTGGCAGCCCTGGAGGACCTGAGCTCTGCACAGAGTCCTGCTCTCTCCTCCCCTGAACCTGTGCAGGTCCTCTCTGGGCAGGGCCTTGGGCTTTGGAGTCCTGCACAGGGAGCCCATGATGCCACGTCCCCTCTCCAGCCCCACCCTCCCATTTCTCTGGTCTGGATGTGCTACCAGGGTATGTGGGCCCCCTCTCTGTGGCCAAGATGCAGGCCACTGTGACTGCCATTGCCTTGGATTGGCCCCATGGAGCAGCAGGTAGGGAAGGCTGAAGTGGGCAGGGCTGGTCCAGTCCTGGAGGCCAGGCATGGGAACTGCTATGGATCCTGGGTGGGGGCACCCTATGGCCTGTGTGGGATTGGTCTCCCACCCTTCCGTCCACAGCCTGTGCAGAAGTGAGGAGTGCCTGGAGCCACAGGGCCACCTCTCCAGGGTGAGGCCATTGTAGGATGGGGCATTTGTGGCCCTCTCCTCCAGATTCCTGGGTTAAGGTGTGTGCACCCAATGCCAGGCTGGTTGCATCGTTGATGAGGGGAGGATATCTGAGGAGCATCATTCAGCAGACCCACACTTGTTGATCAAGGACTTGGAGGGATTTAAAGTGTCTGGGAAGAGGGGCCCATGGGGTCAGCCCAGGGGAAGGTGTCATGAACCACCTCCACCACCAGCTGCCAGGGTTCCATGGCCACCTCCAGGACACAGGTGGTCCTGTGGCCACCTAAGGATGCTGATTTACTGGAGGGCAGGCAGTGCAGCCAGCTTGAGTGATTGAGAAGTGAGTGGGCTGAGCCACTTCTGATGAGGGGAGCGGGCCTTGACCTACAAGCTCTAGAGATCTCCCTCTAACACCACTTTCCTCACCTGTCAGGAGGATCCACAATGGCAGGTTTGTTTCCTGGATGGGGCTAAAAAATACTGGAAAACCCCATTAGCCCACCTTGACTGGATCCCTTGTTATTTTTCTAACTTAGGAAACTTGTTAACCATTCATTGGGGTTTCACAGCTAAGGTAGTCAAAGCCAGTAAGCACAGCCAGAGAGGAGAGTGAAGAAGGATCATTACTTGAAGCAAGTAAGTAGAGTACTGGAGAAGTGCCAAAGCAGTGTGTCCTAGAACAAAGGAAGCACGGGCATGTTATTGAGGGGTTCCTATGCATGTTTGTGCTGGCGAGACCTGTTATGGCCCGTAGAGGAGGGCACATTCCTTCCCATGTGCAGTCCAAGGCCATGCTTCTTCATAAATGGCATGTTTCTAAATAGCAGATGGTCACCTGATGGTGCATGCCTATAATCCTAGTTCTTCTGGAGGCTAAGGCAGGAAGATCATAAGTTGGAGGCCAGCTTCAGCAAGGACCTCAGCAACTAGTGACATCCTGCCTCAAAACAAAACAAAATAAAATTACGGGATTCTCACACAGAGACAGGAGACACCAGGGTATTCAGCAGGCAGCAGTGTTTATTTGTGGACACAGCCTCAGAAAATTCTTATCCAAAGGTTGAGCATTCAGTGTATGTAGCCACATATATTCTTGTTAGTTTCCTTTTACATATTACTTCTTTGTCTCCCATATGAGGTAATACACATTCCTGTTTGGGCATTCTATTTCTAAACTGGAAAGTAGCAAGAATGTTACAACTGAGTTGTGGAAGACTCACAGTGATACTGCTGACACCATCTTTCCTTTGTTCTGAGAAATTTCTACCATGAAAACAAAAGGTCTGGAGATAGAGCTCAGTGATACAGCACTCCTGGCTTCTGTTCCCAGCACCAAAGTAAGGCAAACCAAACAAATGACAGATGGACTTCATTTAGGGCACGCAGAGAATTTAGCATTATAATGAATTATAGTGAACAAAGTTTACCCTAGGTCACCTAGCTCACCTAGAAGAGGAGCTGTGTACCTTTGACTCATTCAAGATGTTTCTTTCAGGCCTTTTCTAAAGAGTCTTATTTGAAACAGAAAAAAACTTCAAGTGATGTTAGCAGTGATCAGCTCCCTGCCTACAAGCACAGGTGTTATAAGTTGCTGCCTGGCCACTAACCACATTGCAGAATGTTTCCTGGTGGGGAGAAAGATCTGAAGGGGGCAGAGCTTGGCTTCTGGATCCCTTGGGGCCTCTCCTTCCTCTTAGGCTATTCTACCTAACACCTCTAGTTTCTGAGCGACATAGATCTTGGATGACCTCCAAACCCAGAGGCTTTGAGCCTGATCCCAGGCTCTCACCTTACCCCACTGTTGATGGCTGTTTCCTGGGGCACACTAAGGCCCTGATTCTGGAGGGTTTCAGTTCCATCCCACCTCTCTGCTCTCCAGTGCTCTGAGGGCATCGTTAGAGTACCCCTCTAGGCAGGGGTTGCAGCCTTCCTGGCCGGCTGTCTTGACCTTGACCCTCCAAGATGGCAGCCCCTGGGGCTACTCAGTGGACCACCTTTGTGTTACTTATGGGATTGAGTCTTAGTCTTAGTTGCCAGAGGGTTGTTTCTCCCTTGTACCCAGAATCTCCCTTGCTGAGGCAGTTAGTCTCTGATTGAGGCTGAAGGCTAACTAGGTGCCAGTGGTCACTTTTCTCACTTCTTCTGCCCACTAGTACCAGAATAGTTTTCTCTCTCACAGCCCATTGCCCAAGGCCCAGGTAACCCAGGAAGCCTTGAAGGTCAGTTCTGGGGGGTGGGTAGAGCCACTGTTCATTCTGCAAAGTGTCACCTTTGTTCTGAGAGGCTGCAGTGATGAGAATCACCTACATATTTTCTTCTAGACCAACTTGACAGTGGGATTGTGATGGATGCAGTCAGGAAACCCCTTAAATCAACTGTCATTTGTGGCTAGAGACTGACCTAGAAACCTGTAGTCCTGGGGCCAGAGAGGAGGAAGCAGATTTGGACACATTGTAGAGAAATTGCTGGTTAGGGTTACAAAGGGTGTGGGGAAGACTGAAGTCCTCTGAACACCTTCCCGAGACACTTGGTGAGAGGTCCCAAGAGGAGAGGCAGGGCTCCTGACCTGCCAGCTCATGAGCCATCACTGCTTGGTAGCCATAGATTTGAAGCCACATCCTCATACCATGCTGGCCTCTGAAGGGGTGACAGGAGCACAGAAGGCCAGAGCTGATCAACCTAGTGGGATGGTTTCAGGGTCCACCAGTGATTTCAGGCTTTCTGGCCATTCACTGGCTTGCTGTCCACTCACTGGTAAGAATCGAGAGGCAGAAGCTAAGTCAGTCTCCCAACCCTGAGTGTGGATAAGGACAGAGATACGATCTGATTCATGTAGCTCCTTCCTGTTCTGGGACTCCTGACCTGCTCTGAGCATTACAGCTGGCTTCCAACAGGAGCAGATCATGTGTAGAAGAGAAATGGCACCAAGAGAGGCCTTGTGAGTTGCCCAAGCCACACATCTCAGGAGTGGCTCTACCCAGGTTGACTTCAGGCCTTGTCCCTTGATTCTGTCCCTCACATGCTCAGCTCAGGGAGGTGCTGTCCATGGAGGGTCAGCAGCTCCAGGGGTTGGGCCTGGTGACCACTGTGTACTGTCCTCAGTGGCAGCATTTTGCACTCAGAGAGACTGATGTGGAGTTTTCCAATGTAGTGCGACTTTCACACTTGCTGTGCTCTGCCATCCTCCTGAGGACCTTGGGTAAAGGTGACCTGCATGTTATACTGGAGAAAATAGCACAGAGGGGTGTTGGGATCTGGCGATGAGCACACAATTTATAAGCAGCAAACAGAGACTAGACCAGGGCATCGACCTGAGAACCCCAAGATCTTTGTTCATGGCCCTGGCCTCATGACTTCTTTTGTTGAGGAAGCTGACGGAAATCAGGAGTAGACTTGCCTGTGTGAGAGGGAGATGGAGGTGGAAGGTGGAGTCCGACCCACTTCCTGTTACTGTAGCACCGGTTAGATTGGCTTTGACTCCCATGGGTCATGTTCTGGGTTCAAATGGGGAATCCAGCACACAGTTTTCTTTAACTTCTGACTGATATTACCATAATGGGAGGTTGCTTAAAATTAATTTTTGGTAATTGTTGAGAATATTTATTTATTGGTGCTGAGGTCAGATCCAGGACATTGTGCATGCTATGTGCAAACTCAACACTGAACGTCTACTCTAAGCTCCTGATAAGGTTTATTACCTTGAACTTTGTCACACTGCTCAGCTCTGCACATAGCATGTTAATCATTTTAGGAGTGCTCATGTAAATCAGATGATATCAGATTAAAGAGCCCTAAATTTATCTAATGTCTGGAAAACTGAGGTAACCTGTGCAGCATCCTGTTTCAGACCCTAGAGTGGCACTTAGAAGCCTTAGTCCTTGTCCTCACCTTCCAGAAAACCACCCCCACACCCATGATGATATCAAAAGCTCTGTCCTTATATCAATAACGCCAATCTAACAACAAGGATAAGGTTTTGGAAAGGAAAGGAAAGGAAAGGAAAGAAAGAAAGAAAGAAAGAAAGAAAGAAAGAAAGAAAGAAAGAAAGAAAGAAAGAAGGAAGAGAGAAAGAAAGGAAGAAAGATGGAAGGAAGGAAGGAAGGAAGGAAGGAAGGAAGGAAGGAAGGAAGGAAGGAAGGAAGGAAGGGAGTTGTTTTTCTTTAATTTGCTAGCAATGAAAATATGCGGTGGACTCCTGTCCCAGAGAGACAAGGATTCTGGCTGCTAGGGGGAACAGTGGTGTTTTGAAAGGACATAGAAAAGCTACATTCCAGCTGTCCTTGTCCAGAGTCAGAATTCACTGGGAGATGGGCATTGCTTAGATATGCAGGTGCCAGCCCCAAAGTCCGGATTCCTTCATTCTTGTGGTCCATGAACCAAAGGACAGCTAACTTAACCTGCGTTAGGAAGAGGTTAACTTTGCTTCCTTCATGGCTAGGGAGAGGGGAGGAAGAAGAGGAAGAAATAGCAGCAAGGGGTTAAAAACAGATGGAGTAAACTCTTGTGACAATGGTGAGATGGCCACCCTAAGCACAAGCAATTGTCTCAGGACAAGGGACCAATTGACTCAATCAATCCATCTTCCAGGATCCCAGGTCTGACAGGGAAAACATCCTGGGCAGCAAATGGAACCTACCCCCTTACGTCTCCAGAGCCACCTGATAGAACCAGAACCAAGAGAACCATCAACTGGACTACAGTCAACTAAGACTGCTCAATTAGGCATGACAGTGGACCCTGCTTTTACAGCATCTGCAATATGCCAGATTTCAGGCTTAACAAGATCCCTGTCTTCATGTGCTTTGGTCAACTGGCTGCTACAAAACTCTCTCCTGCAGTCTGCACACAGCTCTCTGGGGATCCTCCAGTGGGTGTCATGGGTGGACTCCTGGAAAAAGTCCCATTCTGTCAACTCACCACTTGTGGATGTTCATACCTTCCAGAAACTTAAGGATCCCTCCTCTCACATGCATACATTTTTCTGTCTGCACCACCTGAGCAGATCCACAGGACTATGGAGCCCATGACACCAGCTCACCTCCCTTTTCTTCTTCCCAAGGAAATAGAAGTGAGGACCCCAGTGTAGCCCCAAAAGGGATGACCATAGAGGACGATTAATCCAGGAAGAAGAAGAAGAGGAAGAGGAGGAGGAGGGTAATGATGATGATTAGGGCCAGGAAGAGAGGGAAGAGAGCAGAAATTTGGGGGAAAGGTGCTCCTAGCAAGGGGGAAGTAGCACCAGCCAAGTAGCACCAGTGAAATCCCTGGAGATTCAGGAAGAACTCATAGTGGTGCAGAAAAATCCTGGGCCTCATGAGGAAAACACCTTAGGTGAGAAGGCCCAGGTATCTCTCGGAAATTCTGCTCTTGCCACTGAGATACCCAACTGGCAGAGCCCTGCTGCAGGTATGCTGACTCTAGGGCTGTCTGTGGCAGAGGCAGCAGTACTTGGAGAGCCAGCTGCAGTGGCATCCCACTGCCAGAGAATGGGATCATGGAAGGGCTGAATGAACAACATCTGCCCAGCTCTGCAGGTTCCAAGGGGTCAGACAACAGGGTATATGAAGAGCCTTCCTGTGGTCCATCTGGGAGCTGTCCTCCACACGTAGTTGCTGGCTGGAGGCCCCTCAAGACAAAGAGTTCTGTGCCATAGCCCTGCCACTGCCAATACTTGAGGAATCAAGGTGAGCTGACCTTACCTTTAAGCTTCTTATTTCTCTGGAGGAAGATTTTGGCACCCTGCAGAGGAAGGTTCTGGGTCTGAAGAAAAGAAGGATCTTAGAGGATGACAGAGAGGCCTGGGAGTGTAGAGCAAAGGCTGTGGCAACCTGAACCACCATTCAGTCAACCCCATTTTCTCCCCACTTACATGCTCCCCCTTTAGGACTGGAGACCCACCAACCCAGCCCCCTGACACTATCCAGATGCCAGCTATTCTTGTCACCTTCCTATTATCAAACCAGGCTGCTGTACCCTAATCCTGTCTATCTCCCTTCCACACAACTGATCATGATGAAGAGGGAATCCTTAGTTCTTGCTGAAACCTGCTTGGAGACGGAATCAATAAACCATACGGAGGTGTGGGCTGGCTGGAAATAAAAGGCTGGAAAATATCATATTAAGAAATGAAGATAAAGGACAGAAGAAATATAAAGTGGGGGCTTGATGGGTGGAAAAGACCTGATGGGTCTGATCCTAACAAAGAAAAAGGCCCATGAATACTTCATTTATAGTGAAACACATCAAAGGAGGATTTAATGTGGGAAAAACGTTTTCAAGATAAATAAGAAGTGAGAGGCTGTGGGGAAGTTGGCCTGATAGGATTCTCATCACTTGTGCAGTAATTCTTCCTCCTCCAGGCAGCTGGCACTTCAAGGCTACTTGGGTGCACTGGTATCTGCATCCACCTCCTGGGAGATACATTTGAACCTAGGGCTGTCTGAACCAATATATTGCATGGTATCACAGAATTCTCTTTGAGCAGGATGTTGCCAAGGCAATGGAATGGTCTCAAATCAGTGAGACTGAGAGTTCTCTGAGAGGCACACCTTTGCTTAGAGTTGACTCAGACAAGCCCACAATTCACTTACAGCTCCCAACATCTCCCTCTTTTATGGTTTTTAAGTTCAAGTGATGTGTTTTTACTTGTAGTTCCCAAATTTTATTTCTGAGTGTACAACAACCTATTATCATAACACAAAAAAGAATTAGTAAGATCTCCTATGTTCTTGGATAGGCATAATTAATATTGTCAAAATGGCCATACTACCAAAAATGTTATACAGATTTAATGCAATTTCAATTAGATCCCAATGCCTTTCCTCATGGAAATAGAGAAAGCATTCATTTGGAAAAATAAGAGAACCAGAATAGTCAAAGCGATCCTTAGCAAGAAGAGTGAAGCAGGAGACATCATAATACCAGACATTAAACTATAGTACAGAGCTATAATAACAAAAATGGCATGGTATTGGCACCAAAATAGAAACATAGACCAATGGTACAGAATAGAGGACACAGAGACAAACCCACATAAATACAGTTATCTTATACTACATAAAGGGGCCAAAACATACATTGAAGAAAAGATATTCTCTTCAACAAATGGTGCTGGGAAAACTGTAAATCCATATGCAGCAAAATGAAAGGAAATCCCTATCTCTTACCCTGAACAAAGCTCAACTCAAAGTATCAAATATTTAGGCACTAGATCAGAGACCCTGCACCTAATAGAAGAAAAAGCAAATCCAAATCTTCATTATGTGGGCTTAGTACCTGACTTTCTCAACAAGACTCCTAAATCACAAGAAATAAAATCAAGAATCAACAAATAGGATGGATTCTAACTAAAAAGCTTCCTCTCAGCAAAAGAAACAATCAAAAATGTTAAGAGAGAGGCTATGGAGTAGTCAAAAATCTTTACCACATGCACCTTAGAAAGAGCACTAATCTCCAGGATACATGAAGAACTAAAAAAACTTAACCCTCCAGAAAACAAATAACTCAATAAATAAATGGGCTAAGGAACTGAACAGACACTTCACAGAGGAAATATAATCTATCAATAAATATATGAAAACATGATCACCACCTCTAGCAATTAGAGAAATGCAAATCAAAACTACTCTAAGATTTCATCTCACTCCAGTCAGAATGGAAATGATCAAGAATACAAGCAATAATAAAAGTTGGCGAGGATGTGGGGGAAAAGGTAGGCTCATACATTGCTGGTGGGACTGCAAATTGGTGCAACCACTCTGGAAAGCAGTATGGAGATTCCTTAGAAAGCTCAGAATGGAACCTCCATTTGACCTGCCATCCCACTCTTCAGTTTATACCCAAAAGACTTAAAATCTGCATACTACAGTGATGCAGCCACATCAATATTTATAGCAGTTTAATTCACAATAGCAAAACTATGGAACCAACCTAGGTGCCCTTCAATAGATGAATGGATCAAAAAACTGGCATATATACACAATGGAATATTACTCAGTCTTAAAGGTGCATTAATTATGGCATTTTCAGGTAAATAGATGGAGTTGGAGAACATCATGCTAAGCAAAATAAGCCAATCCCAAAAAACCAAAGGCCAAGTGTTTTCTCTGATATGTGGATGCTGATTCATAACGAGGGCCCAGGATGAAAGAATGAACTTTGGATTGGGCAGAGGGGAGTGAGGGGAGGGAAGGGGGCAAGGGTGGGAAAGATGGTGAATGAAATTGACATTATTAACCTATGTACTTGTATAATCACATGAATGGTATGAACTCTACATCATGTACAACCAGAGAAATGAATAGTTGTGCTCCATTCATGTACAATGAATCAAAATGCATTCTGCTGTCATGTATAACAAATTAGAACAAATAAAATTTTTTTAAAATATACATATATAATAGAAAGTTATAGGTTTGGAAGTTTATTTTAGAATGGAAAATTAGAAGGTGAAAGAACTGTTTCTGAATGAGAAAGTATTTTGTCTGATAAAGTCATATCCTTGTGCTAAAGTCCAAGATGAAAAAGAGGACAAAACTAAGGATGAAAAACAAGTTGTAAATGTCTAAGTAAGTCACAGAAGATTTGCAGAAGGTAAATCTCAAAAAGTTTGTTTTTGTGATTAAATTGGCTATAATTAGCACAAAGTTAATTGAACTTTAATGTACAGATACAAAGCAAAGTCTGAAACCTTGTCTGCACTTATCAATCAAGATACTTTTCTGGTATTTGTTAGGTTTTATTACTTGGGGAAACTATTTTTAACAAATTAGGATTTGTACCTGTTTTAAAGTCTTAAATTATTGCTTTGTTTTAAAGTCTTAAATTATTGCTTTGTAACTGGTTAAACAACTGTTATTTAGATTATAACAATATAGTTGACACCCTAAATATATGTGAGTAGGTGAATATATGCATCTGAGAACTATATCTGTCTAGGTCTTAGAAGACAGAGCAAAGGACAATTATCATCAGCTAGGAATACACCAAAGGAGTCATGAAGGGAGTGGAATTTGTAGTGAGCTAGTATTTCCCATTCTGTAAAGGATTAGGGACATTCTGGAGTAAGAAAGAGCAAGAATAAAGATTTTTAAATGTGAAAAAAATAAAATTAAAAAAACAAATATTTCTTAAGTGCTAAAAAAAAGAGAATTAGAAGTAAACATATAGTTCCAAAAATATATCATGTAGAATGCTTCAACATGTTTCTAGGATTAAAGTCTTTTAGATCATGAAGTATTTGTTCAACAAGAGATGAAGGCTCCATGAGTTTGTTTTTGCTTTCCCGAATACCCTGGGTGTGATGAAGTAACTCTATAAGATCCAGGTTGTTACAAGAGAAGCTATAAAAGAGATTAAAGTGACTACTCCAAGCACTGTAAGTCTGTTATCTAGGAGTAAAAAAAGGAAAGCTGTTAAAGAACCAGTATCACTTTCCCTTTATCATATCTAGTAATACAGTTAATTAGATTACATTTCTTATAAGTTACATGATATTTATCTCCTTTTCTCTTTACTCTTACATTTCCAGTAATGAAAGCATAAGGAGTTTGAACACAGGTTCACAGGTCATAGTAGGAACCCTCTCTGAAGTTCCTGTCTGTGAAGTCAGGCATGTGGCCATCTGTAAAACTGAGAAAACATGAGGCAGCTATCAAATGACACAGATCTTTTTGCATGCCACCTTCACTGTAAGTCAGGATATTATCAACAAATCCACCAGGCATCATAGAATCCTGGCATAGCTGTTTTTTTTTTTTTATCAATTCTTGGAGACCAGTCCAAAATATATCTACCACTTCTAGAGTTTTTTGTTGAACTGGCAAGACATTTGCACATTCCATAGATTTAGTAAAGATATTAAATTCTATTACAGACTGATTAGGACAGTAAGGTGCTGGTAGATGTTGCATGGGAATAACTGACCTTTTATGGGAAAGTCACATCCTAATAACTTTCCAGACATAAGATCTAAGGTCCAAGGACCAGTATGATTAGCTGGTCTATGTCCCCAATATGCTGTCTTTTCCTCAAAAGTGACTTTTAAACAGTCAGCATGCTTATCATAGGACCAACATATAGGTTGATTCCTACTGAAGCCAGTATAATTAAATTCAGCTACATGAATAGGTGTAATAATGTGTTTGTCTATAAAACCTCCCATCATATGAGTATCATTAGTAAATACTGGGATAGTTTCTCCAGTTCACACAGCTGGATATACTAAAGATGGATCTGGGAAGTAGGTCCAATAAGTTTCTCCATGGACTCCATTTACCTGGCAACTCAGCAGAGTCAGCTTGGCCAAAAACATTGTGGCTGGAGTCTTATTGTATCCCTGTTGCTCAACCATCTGCTCAGCCTGAAGTGTCAGGTCCTTCTGTTTTCTCCATGACAGGTTGGGTTTTCTGGAAATATACAAGCATAGCCTCTAACCTATATTATTAATGAATCTTGTCCATTCTATAGCTCCATGTGTTGCTCAGTAGCAGTGAGACTTTTAGTATAACAATTTTTAAAAATTTTAAAAGCAATTTTGTGGGGTTATGTAGGGTTCCATTTCCCCCTTTTTTATTTTTTTAAATTATTTTTAAAAAGTTGATGTAAGCTGGAGCATCATTAGCCTTAAGTTGTAGAGAATGGCCCAGCAATGTAAACATATTTAAGCAGTAAGAAGTGACTTAATAAACATTTTTATTTGGCCAGGAAAATTGGCAAAAGTTACCATTGGGCATATGAGGATTGTAAAATCAATGTTGTTAAGTTGAAGATGCAGCATCGTGAAAGAAGGCCTCACTTTCACCAATTATATGACTTAATTTTTCCTCCAGTAATGGGCTGAGCAACAAAATTATGAAATGGGGTCAGTATATATACTGAAAGCAGGTTTTACAACCTGTTTGTCCTATAAGTAATGGCCTTATTATCTTAAATTAAGTTGTTATAGAATTTGTATACTTGTATAAGACATTAACGGACAATAGTTGTAACATTTGTAAGGAAAATACAAAATGAAATTAACAAAAGTAAAAATGTTTAATATGTGTAACAGCTATGAATCAAGGAACATAATTGCTTTAATTTTAAATCTTTAGTTTTGTATATATAGTATCTTGTTTATTTTAGGAATACAGTAATTTTTATAACAAAAATCTCTTCTGAACTTAACTTTAAATGAACTTAAATGGTTGTCTTAACCTGGAATGAAATGAGAGGTAGAGTCTTAAGTGAGGTGGCCTCTTGATAAAACTTAGGTGAGATGTTTTATTTTTGAAACTAATCTTAGTCTCGTGAATATTATTTTATAAAATTTTTCCATATAATTTTTGAATCAATATGAATTAGTTAACACCATTTAACATTATATCTGAAACATGAAACAAACAATTCAAGAGAGCCTTTAACTCTCTCTTGAGGGAAAATGGCAAAATGTTTTTATATCTTATATTGTTAACCTCTAAATAAGCCAGGCTCTATTTATTGTCTTTCAAAAACATGTTAAGTTTACTTTTCAGTATAGAGAGTAACATAAAATTTTATAACTTACATATATTTAATTATAAAATATTAAATTACATAATTAAATTTTCAACTAATTTGTTATTTTTATATTTGTAAGAGATCACTGTTGTAGAAAACTTTAATTTGAAGAGCACCAGCTTAGTAAAATGTTCTTTTAAATTTTCTATCTTAAAGATGTGTGTATTTGGGAAATAAAAATTTATTTAGTGAATGAGGAAATCCATAATTGTACCACAATTACACTGATGTTTTTATATTAACTAAATTTGACTTCTAAAGAAAAATTTGTAATCTGGAATATAATGTGATACTTTAACAGTTATTGTTTAATCAAAATTTTACAAATCTTAATTCCTTTAAAACTAGTTTTTTTAAGTAATAAACTTAACAGACAGTAAGAAATTATTTTATTGTAATGAGAGTAGATTGTTGTTTTAAGCATTTTTTTCTTCTCTCATTCTTTACTTAGAAAGCCCAATTAACAGGGGTCTGTGAAAAGATTTTATCTATACTTATAAATAGGCCTCATGTCAGAAACTTTGCACAAAGCCAAGTTTTGCTTTGTAAAAGAGGAAAAATCTTTAAATAACCTTAGCTGATTGTGTTAATTATATATAACCAATTTAATTACATGTAAATTTTTGAAATTTATTTTGTACAAAATTTGTTTTAATTTACTTAGACATTTACAGTCTTACTTTACCAGGTGAAAAATTTCTTAGACTCTTATATAAATCACACCTGACAGAAGCTTAACTCCCAGCAAGTCCATTCTCAGTGAGAACATAAAGAACAAAGGAATTTAAGGCATTTTCTATTAACCAAATTATAAACACATCTAATGTTTAAATATGTTTTAGTTAAGAGTGCTTGAAGTTTCTATATTTATTAGATGATATTTTAGCACTCTGTAAATTAAGTGTCCCCTTTAATAAAGACATGTAATTAATTCCATTTATCTTAAATTTAACTTACTTATTCTTAACTATAAAAGTCAAAACATCAAACAATGTAGATAACAGTATTAACCATCTCTTTCCTGTTGAAGAATATTGTTAGAAGCAATAGATAATTAGACATTTTACATAAATCATCACTCTATTAATTATCTGACCACCTGAAAAAACTTGTGTGTCAGTAATGTTAAAGACATATTTACTTTTATCTGTTTACCCAATTTAAATTGACCTTTTTTATAAGTTACTTAAATTAATGAAAACATATTTGGATCTGTTTTTATTTTAATTTTAAGTTATGAGTGCTCAATTATTTGTAAGTCGATTTTGATACCACATACAGGCAGACACAACACAAGTTCAAGACATTGTGTGCACACATATACAAATCAGACAAATAAAAAAAAATTATAACTTTTGTAGGTGGAGCTCTGCAAGTCAAAAGTAATGGTACAAATTTTTATTAACGCTTTTATTTAACTGTTTAGAAATTAAGATAGAGGCAATTAGACTTTTACATTATGAGTTAACTATAAGGCAGGCCTGTGTAGATGGAAATGCCAGGTCTGAAATCTGACAAGTATGAGGACACTGAAATAAAATTTTTCAGATTGCCAGCTTTTTGTCCTGATGAGTGCCAGACCCACTGCCAGCAATATCATCCCCTGAAATTGACCTTTGAACCAAGACAGAGTGCAAATACTCTCCATAGTCAGATAAAATAAAACTTATTAGAAAGCCCAGACACCTGAGGAATGCAAAAGTCTGTAAAAGATCATTGTTTTAAAGGAAAATAAAACTTATACATTTAGAATCTTTGCATTTTTCTCTCCCAGTGCTGTAGAATTAGAGAGGGAGGTGATTAACAAGGAAATGTGGTCAAGTCATAAAAAGTTTGAGTTTTAAAAGGTAAACTTTTTTGCCTGTGTTTGTAAATCCTGTGGGATCACAGCAGTGGCATGAATGCAGTTCTGATTTGTTTTTACAAACAGGCAAACGCTGGCAGTTTCTGGTCAGATCATTATTAAATTATCTCCTTCTGGAGCTTTATTTACAGGTAGGCTGAAAAGTTTTTTTTAAAAAGCACTGCTGGGAGGTTCAAGATGGCGGACTAGAGGGCGGCTGCATTTCATGTTGCTCCAGGACTCAAGATTCAAAAGAGGAGATAGTGACTTGGGACCAACTCAAAGCCGCCGGGGGAGTTTCTCCCATAGGGGAGGCGTCCCCGATGGGGCAGTAGCCCTGGAACGCAGAGAACTTTGTGAAGTACAGTGACTCGGCGGGTCGCCCCTCCCCCGCCGGAGCGGTAAAAACGGACAGCGAAGCGGAGCGAAAAATGGCGGATTGAAGTTTCCAGGACCGCGGGCAGATTCTCTAACCTAAGGAGACTCATCTGCGAAGGGTGAGGCTCTCAAGCCCAGGAGGGAGGTCCGGGCCCCTGGGAACGTTGCCTGCGAAGGCTGGCCTGCCCAGGCGGCAAGTCACACCTCCCCCGCTGGAGCAGTGAACTCGGAAAGCGGGGAACTTTGCAAGGGAGGTTGTGCGACACACCGCTTGGTTTTGAAGCGATCTGCCAGGGCTCCAGCGGCTGCCAGAGAAAGAGTGGGGCGGCGAGTTGTTTGGATCCAACAACCGCCTGAGCAACGGGGAGGGGGCTGCCCAGAGCAGGTGGAGGTACGCAGTGAGTGCCTTGGTCTCCAAGCGCCCACACCTGGAGGAAGAGACGAGCGACGGGTCACTGGGACTTGGAGCATATGTACGAGGCTCCAAGTGACTGCTCAGAGGGCGGGTCGCATAGCCAGGCGATTAGGTGCATAGCAAGGTCCGGTCCAGGGACCTAGGTACCTTTTCTTGAATGAACTACACAGAGACAAGCTGAGGGGCGAAGTGAAGGTTCCAGGACTTCAGGCAGCGTCTCTGAGAAGGGACAACCTAAGGAGACTCGTCTACGAAGGGTGAGGCTCCCAGGCCCAGGAGGTAGGTCTGGGCCCCTGGGAAGGCTGCCCTGCCCAGGCAGCAAGACACATCTACCCTCATTGGAACAGTGAGCTCGGAAAGTGGGGAACCTTGCAGAGGAGGCCGAGCAGCACACTGCTTGGTTTTTTGGTTTTTTGGACCAATCTGCCAGGGCTCCGGGGGCTGCCAGAGAAAGAGTTGGGTGGCGAACTATTTGGATTCAGCAACTGCCTGAACAACGGGGAGGGGGCTGTCCTGAGGAGGTGGAGGTGCACAGTGAGTGGCTTGGTCTCCAAGCACCCACACAGAACACCTGCCTGGAGGAAGAGACGAGCGACGGGTCACTGGGGCTTGGAGCATATGTACGAGGCTCCAAGTGACTCTTCAGAGGAGGGGTCGCATAGCCAGGCCGATTAGGTGCAAAGCACGGTCCGAGCTGGGGATCTAAGCACCTTTTCTTGAAAGAGCTACACAGAGACCAGCTGAGGGGTGGAGCAAAGGTTCCAGGACTGTGGGCAGCTTCTCTGAGGAGGGGCCACCTAAGGAGACTCGTCTGTGAAGGGCAGGGCTCCCAAGCCCAGGAGGTAAGTCCAGGCCCCTGGAAACGCTGCTTGGGAAGGCTGCCCTGCACAGGCGGTAGTTGTGGACTGAGGGGAACCTCTAGGAGGGGAACGGACTAGTGAGACCTCCCCACCAGGTGGGTCTTCCCCGCCGAGTGAGGTTTTCCCACAAAGACAGTAAAACCAGAGACACAGGCCCAAACAGGCATTGCCTTAGCACGCAGTCTAGCTCCCCTTTGGATGACCATTGGTCAACAAGTAGAGGCACCTCTGCCCTCTAGCAGGGAATATACCCCACCTGAAGACCACCACCCCTAGAGAGGCAGCTACCTAGGGGAACACCGAAGTATCAACTTCCTCTAAGACTTCAGGCTACTGAAGGATAAGAGGGGATACACTAGCAATCTTCAGGGACATTATAAGTCAATAGAAGAAATCTGCAACATCTCTGCAGTCCACTGATACCTGAACGACATGAGAAAACAAGGGAAGAAAATGCCTCAAACAAATCTGGATGTTAAAGCAATAAAATCCAATGACAGCATGGCAGAAGAAATGTCAGAAAGGGAGTTCAGAATGTACATAATCAACATGATAAGGGAAGCAAACGATGAAATGAAAGAGCAAATGCAGGCATTGAATGAACGCACCAATAGACAGTTAAAAGAGCAAATACAGGAAGCAAAAGACCATTTCAATAAAGAGTTAGAGATATTGAAAAAAAACCAAACAGAAATCCTTGAAATGAAGGAAACAATAAACCAAATTAAGAACTCCATAGAAAGCACAACCAATAGGATAGAACACCTGGAAGACAGAACCTCAGATATTGAAGACAAAATATTTAACCTCGAAAACAAAGTCGAACAAACAGAGAAGATGGTAAGAAATCATGAACAGAATCTCCAAGAACTATGGGATATCATGAAAAGGCCAAATTTGAGAATTATTGGGATTGAGGAAGGCTTAGAGAAACAAACCAAAGGAATGAACAACCTATTCAATGAGATAATTTCAGAAAATTTCCCAAATCTGAAGAACGAAATGGAAAATCAAGTTCAAGAGGCTTACAGGACTCCAAATACACAAAATTACAACAGACCCACACCAAGGCACATTATAATGAAAATACCTAACATACAAAATAAAGACAGAATCTTAAAGGCTGTGAGAGAAAAGAACCAAATTACATTCAGGGGGAAGCCAATACGGATATCAGCAGATTTTTCAATCCAGACCCTAAAAGCTAGAAGGGCCTGGAATAACATTTTTCAAGCCCTAAAAGAAAATGGATGCCAACCAAGAATCTTATACCCAGCAAAACTTACCTTCAGATTTGATGACGAAATAAAATCCTTCCATGATAAACAAAAGCTAAAAGAATTTACAAAAAGAAAGCCAGCATTACAGAACATTCTCAGCAAAATATTCCATGAAGAAGATATGAAAAACAAAGAAGCAAATCAGCAAAGGGAGGAGATATCCTAAAGGAACTCTCAAATAAAGAGGAACCGAGTCGTGTCAAAAATAAGCAAATAAATGAATAAAATGAGTCAAACGACCGGGAATACAAATCATATCTCAATAATTACCCTGAATATTAACGGCCTGAATTCATCAATCAAAAGACATAGACTGGCAGATTGGATAAAAAAGAAAGATCCAACAATATGTTGCCTGCAAGAGACTCATCTCTTAGAAAGAGATACCCAAAGACTAAAGGTGAAAGGATGGGAAAAAACTTACCATGCACATGGACCCAGCAAAAAAGCTGGGGTATCCATCCTCATTTCAGATAAAGTGGACTTCAAGCCAAAGTTAATCAGAAGGGATAAAGAAGGACATTTCATAATGCTTAAGGGAACCATAATCAGCAAGACATAACAATCATAAATATCTATGCCCCAAACAGTGGCTCACCCATGTATGTCAAACAAATCCTTCTCAATCTCAGAAACCAAATAGACCACAATACAATAATACTAGGTGATTTTAACACGCCTCTCTCTCCACTGGACAGATCTTCCAAACAAAAATTGAATAAAGAAAACTTAGATCTCAATAACACAATCAATAATTTAGACTTAACAGACATTTATAGAATATACCATCCAACGAAGAGTGAATACACTTTCTTCTCAGCAGCACATGGATCCTTCTCTAAAATAGACCATATATTATGCCACAAAGCTAATGTTAGCAAATACAAGAAGATAGAGACACTTCCTTGTATTTTATCAGACCATAATGGATTGAAACTAGAAATAAATGAAAGAGTAAAAAACAGAAATTACTCCAACACCTGGAGATTAAACAATATGCTATTATATGAGGAATGGATAACAGAAGATATTAGGAAGGAAATTAAAAAATTCTTAGAGGTAAACGAGAACAAAGAAACATCGTATCAAAATCTCTGGGACACTATGAAAGCGGTACTTAGAGGAAGATTTATTTCATGGAGCGCATTTAATAAAAGAAGTAAAACTCAAAAAATAAATGAACTAACACTACAGCTCAAAGCCCTAGAAAAAGAAGAACAGACCAACACCAGAAGTAGTAGAAGACAGGAAATAGTTAAACTCAGAGCTGAAATCAACGAAATTGAAACGAAAGAAACAATACAAAAAATTGACAAAATAAATAGTTGGTTCTTCGAAAAAATAAACAAAATTGATAAACCTTTAGCCACACTAACAAAGAGAAGACGAGAGAAAACCCAAATCACCAAAATTCGGAATGAACAAGGAAGTATCACAACAGACACGACTGAAATACAAAACATAATTAGAAGCTATTTTGAAAATCTATATTCCAACAAAATAGAAAATTTCGAAGATATCAACAAGTTTCTAGAGACCTATGAATTGCCTAAAACTAAACGAGGAGGACATGCACAATTTAAATAGACCAATTTCAAGTAATGAAATAGAAGAAGTCATCAAAAGCCTACCAACAAAGAAAAGTCCAGGACCTGATGGTTTCTCAGCCGAGTTCTACAAAACCTTTAAAGAAGAGCTCATTCCAATACTTTTCAAAGTATTCCATGAAATAGAAGAGGAGGGAACCCTCCCAAACTCATTCTACGAAGCCAATATCACCCTGATACCTAAACCAGACAGAGACACATCGAGGAAAGAAAATTTCAGACCAATATCCTTAATGAACATCGACGCAAAAATTCTCAACAAAATTTTAGCAAATCGCATACAAAAATGTATTAAAAAGATAGTGCATCATGATCAAGTGGGTTTCATCCCAGGGATGCAAGGTTGGTTCAACATCAGGAAATCAATAAATGTAATTCACCATATCAACAGACTTAAAGTCAAGAATCACATGATTATTTCAATAGATGCAGAAAAAGCATTTGATAAAATACAGCACCCCTTCATGCTCAAAACACTAGAAAAAATAGGGATAGTGGGAACGTTCCTTAACATTGTAAAGGCCATCTATGCTAAGCCCATGGCTAATATTATTCTTAATGGTGAAAAACTGAAAGCATTCCCCCTAAAATCTGGAACAAGGCAGGGATGCCCTCTCTCACCACTCCTATTCAATATCGTCCTTGAAACTCTAGCCAGAGCAATTAGACAGACCAAAGAAATTAAAGGGATACGAATTGGAAAAGAAGAACTCAAACTATCCCTATTTGCTGATGATATGATTATATACTTAGAGGAACCAGGAAATTCCACCAGAAAACTCTTAGAACTCATAAGTGAATTCAGTAAAGTAGCAGGATACAAGATCAATGCTCATAAATCCAATGCATTTTTATACGTAAGTGATGAATCTTCAGAAAGAGAAGTTAGGAAAACTACTCCATTCACAATAGCCTCGAAAAAAATAAAATACTTGGGAATCAATCTCACAAAAGAGGTGAAAGACCTCTACAATGAGAACTACAGAACACTAAAGAAAGAAATTAAAGAACACCTTAGAAGATGGAAAGATCTCCCATGTTCCTGGATAGGCAGAATTAATATTGTCAAAATGGCCATACTACCAAAAGTGCTATACAGATTCAATGCAATTCCAATTAAAATCCCAATGACGTACCTTGCAGAAATAGAGCAAGCAATTATGAAATTCATCTGGAAGAATAAGAAACCCAGAATTGCTAAAGCAATCCTTCACAGGAAAAATGAAGCAGGGGGTATTGCAATACCTGAACTTCAACTTTACTACAAAGCAATAGTAACAAAAACGGCATGGTATTGGTACCAAAATAGACAGGTAGATCAATGGTACAGAATAGAGGACACGGACACAAACCCAAACAAATATAATTTCCTCATACTAGACAAAGGGGCCAAAAATATGCAATGGAGAAAAGATAGCCTCTTCAATAAATGGTGCTGGGAAAATTGGAAATCCATATGCAACAAAATGAAAATAAACCCATATCTCTCACCGTGCACTAAACTAAACTCAAAATGGATTAAGGACCTCGGAATCAGACCAGAGACCCTGCATCTTATAGAAGAAAATGTAGGTCCAGATCTTCAACATGTCGGCTTAGGACCAGACTTTCTCAACAGGACTCCCATAGCACAAGAAATAAAAGTAAGAATCAACAACTGGGATAGATTCAAACTAAAAAGCTTTCTCTCAGCAAAGGAAACTATCAGCAATGTGAAGAAAGAGCCTACAGAGTGGGAGAAAATCTTTGCCAATCATACTTCAGATACAGCACTAATCTCCAGAATCTATAAAGAAATCAAAAACCTCAACACCAAGACTACAAATAATCCAATCGACAAATGGTCTAAGGAAATGAACAGACACTTCACAGAAGAAGACCTACAAACAATCAACAAACATATGGAAAAATGTTCAACATCTCTAGTAATAAAAGAAATGCAAATCAAAACCACCCTAAGATTCCATCTCACCCCAATCAGAATGGCGATTATCAAGAACACAAGCAACAACAGGTGTTGGCGAGGATGTGGGGAAAAAGGTACACTCATACATTGCTGGTGGGGCTGCAAATTAGTGCAACCACTCTGGAAGGCAGTATGGAGATTCCTTAAAAAACTTGGAATGGAACTACCATTTGACCCAGCTATCCCACTCCTTGGCCTATACCCAAAGGACTTAAAATCAGCATACTACAGAGATACAGCCACATCAATGTTCATTGCTGCTCAATTCACCATAGCCAGATTGTGGAACCAACCTAGATGCCCTTCATTTGATGAATGGATAAAGAAACTGTGGCATATATATACAATGGAATATTACTCAGCCATAAAGAATGATAAAATTATGGCATTTGCAAGCAAATGGACGAAATTGGAGAATATCATGCTAAGTGAGATAAGCCAATCTCAAAAAACCAAAGGAAGAATGATCTCGCTGATAAGTGGATGACGATACATAATGGGGTGTGGGAGGGGTTAGTTTTAGGGTTAGAGTGAGGGTTAGGGAGGGGGGCAAGAATGGGGGAAGGAAGGACTGTATAGAGGGAAAAGAGGGGTGGGAGGGGTGGGGGGAAGGGGAAAAAAATAACAGAATGAATCAACCAACATCACCCTATGTAAACGTATGATTACACAAATGGTATGCCTTTACTCTATGTACAAACAGAGAAACAACATGTATCCCATTTAAAAAAAAAAAAAAAATCTGAAAACTCTTAAAAAAAAAAAAATTTTATTTGTTCTTTTTAGATATACATGACAGTAGTATGTATTTTGACATATATACATACATGGAGTATAGCTTCCTGTTTGGGGTTGTATGCAATGTGGAATTACCCTGCTTCTGTGTTCATATATAAACATAGAAAAGTTAAGTCTAAAAAAAAAAAAAAAAAAAAAAAGCACTGCTAAAAAGTTTTAGCTTTTTCCTCCTCATTCCCCTGTCTGCTCTCAGAAGGCAAAGACTGTAGCTGAGGAGGGGAGGGGCTAGAGAAAATGCCCCAGACTGAAGACTCTTGGTTAACTTTTTGTAGTCTTTGAAATCAGAAACTGAGTCAGAAACCAAACATTTTACACAATTACAAGGTGAAAGAAGATAGTATCTAAACCACAAGTTAAACTACCACAAGATAAATGCTGCCACACAGGAATTTTGTCTAGTCTCTGTGATGAAGAGTTAACACACAGCTGTTTACCAAGCTCCCCACAAGATCCTGCATCTACCACTCTCTTCTTAAGGAAACAAAGAAAATTTTAATAACAAATTCTAAAAGCTGCACCAAGTGTGCCTTCTTCATCCTAAGCATAACATGAAATTCCCCATTCTTAACGTCAAGCTATCTTAGAGATTCCTTCCTCCACTCTCTCTTTAAATTGACTAACCTGTGTTTTCTATGAGGGAGCAGACGAGCACCCACTTGAAATATTTCCTTCTGAATTCCTCACAACAGTCCCTGTTCCAGGTGCCAGTTCTCACAGTGACCTGTGCAGGGAGGGAATCAGTAAACCATGCAAAGGTGTGGGCCAGCTGGAAATACGACTGAAAAAATAGTATTAAGAAATAAGTGGGGCTGGGGCTGTAGCTCAGAGGTAGAGTGCTTGCTTCACGTGTGTGAGGCACTGGGTTTGATCCTCAAAATCACATAAAAAATAAAGATATTGTGTTCATCTACAATTAAAAAAATATTTAAAAAAAGAAATAAGGACAAAGGACATAAGAAATAATGTCTGGGCTTGATGGGAGGAAATGACCTGATGTAAGGAACAAGGCTGTAGCTATTTCTCTCCTGATTCTGCCCGCTCCCCACACACCATATTGTAATCAAGATTGTTAACTTTCTTGTCAGTCATTGGTCCAATCAGCCGGCAGGCTTTCACTATTTAAAGGTAATTTCCCTGCTATTTTCTCTCTTTTCTCTCTCGCTTTCACTCTCTCATTCTTTCTCTCTTTCACCCATAAGGGCAGACTCTGTTCGTCTGCTTATTAGAGTCTCTTGTGTGAGTTCCTGCGTCCAGAGTGGTTTCTGGGTACTTTCACCTGATTGGTCTCATCCTAACAAAGAAAAAGGCCCATGAATACTTATTTATAGTGAAACACATCAAAGGGGGATTTAATGTGAGAAAAAAATTTTCAAGATAAACAAGAAGTGAGAGGCTGTGGGGAAGTTGGCCTGATAGGATTCTCATCACTTGTGCAGTAATTCTTCCTCCTCCAGGCAGCTGGCACCTCAAGGCTACTTGGGTGCACTGGTATCTGCATCCATCTTCTTGAACCTAGGGCTGTCTGAACCAATATATTTCGTGGTATCACAGAATTCTCTTTGAGTGGAATGTGGACAAGGCCGTGGAATGGTCTCAGATCAGTGAGATGACACCAAGAGTTCTCCAGTGTGCACACCTTTGCTTAGAGTTGACTCAGATAATCCCACAATTCACTCATGGTTCCCAACACCTAGTTGTCTACCTTTGCCTCCTTCCACTAGTCCTCTTGCTTCTATTGGATCTACTCCCAATGTGGGAGTTTGACCAGTGAGAGTCAACACCCTACTCACTTGACAAGAGCTGCAGCATCTCCAACTTCACAGTTCCCCACACCTCCTCTCTCAGAGCCCTTCTCCGTCAAGCCTGTGCCCTGCAGAATGGAACCCCAGCCCCCATGTGCATAGATTCTTCTCCCATTCCTTCTTTATTTAATTCCAGCAGAAACCCCATGAGCTTTGATGACTCCTAATCCTGCAAGAGTCCTTTCCCCAACTAAAGTTAGTGCATCTGTGTTCCCAATCCAGCAACCAACTCTATAGTCCAAGGTCTCTGCCATGGACGCTACTTTGCCTTAAGGAAGTGAACTTCAGAGCTGTCCCCAGCACTAAAGGGAACTATTCTCCCAGGTTCACGGGCCTCGGTAGCACACACAGCCAGAAAATGGACTAGTCTCCACAGGTCAACCTTCACCTAGATTTCACCATCCTTCTGTTCCAGGAACCACTCCTCAGCTGCCTCTTGGAGCACTCATAGGTAACAAGGTAAGACTCCCTCTGCCACAACTGGCTTCTCATGTTCCCAGTCATGCATCACATGCTGGCCTCCTTCATCATCCTCTAAGCCTGTCACCAACAGTGGTATGGATATCACTCTTCCCTCCTTCCAAGGCTATATCACCTTCATCTTATCCTGTTTCCCACAGCCACTTGGGATTATATTCCAAGGCGCTTCCTGGTTCTGGGAAGCTACCACCCAATGGCAGCATTGCCTTGGACCTGGTCTCCACAGGTTGGTGTGCATCGTTGGTGCAGGGCCCTAACATAGCTCTCCACCATCTGAGCCACTCCTCAACCCACAGTCAGGGTTACTCATGGGCAGCATCAGCACAGCTCTTTCTCTTTGGGCAGCCTGGAAAACCCAGCACAGGTTACAAGCATAAACTCTGGCACAGTTCACAAGGCAAACGACTTGTGGATATCATCTCACCCCAAACACCATTTGGTATGTCAATCAACAGCCAGCCATACTTTTTCAAGAACCCAGCTGCTATGCATCTGGGCACAGCCACCAAGTCTGGCTAGGTATTTGGTACCAGGTGGAAATGCTGTGAGGATGGCGCTTCACTCTCTGACAGCATCACTCCCAGCCCTGTGGCCTTCTTGGATCCTGCGACTCTGAGGAATGGAGGGAACATCAGGTTTGGCCTACCCACACCAGACCCCAGGTCCAAGACTGGAGCCCTGTTTAGAAATGCTGGATCTGAGGCACCCACAGTGGATGGCAAAAGAGAACCTCATGGACACTCAGTTTGACTCCCCTAGCATACTTGACTGATTCAAACTCTGAGTCATTTTCTCTGATCTTGGATCTGGCTTGAAATGTCCATTGCTAGTTCCCTTCACCCTACCTGATGACCTCAATGACCTTCCTCTTTCCCTAATGAAGGATATAAACTCCTATTGTTTCTAGTTCATGTGTCTCAGTTCCTGAGTCTTCCTTGGTCTCTGACTAGATGGTGGGGAAAGAAGTGGCATGTACATGAGGTTATGTGTGGAGCCAGACCTTCTGCAAATATTCTTTGTCCCAGGGAAGAGGACTCAAAGTGGCCACCTTTATGACAACCTGTAGAATTGGGCCAGACAGGACTTCAACCAACACACATCAACTCTCTGTTCCTGAGTGGTATACATTTATTGGAAAACACTCCTGTGACTGAGTTCTGAGAAATGTTTGTATCAAACATGAGTTTCATACACTTAAAGAATATAATTTCACAGATTCTGGTGTGCACATTCCCATGAAACCCTTAAACCAGTTTTAAAAAATGGACCTTTTACTGGAGAAAGGTTCCTTGTGCCCCTCCTGTGCCCTGCCGTCCAGCCTTCCTCCATGCTGCTTCTCCATGTCCCAGGCAGGTGCTGATCTGCTTTCTATCACTAGTGATATGTCACTTTTGAAAGGTATGTGAAGGAATTAGTACAATGTGGTCTCTTTGGATGAGTTTGGGTCTCCCATGTTGAGTTTCTTTAGCCAGGCTTGATGGATGTCTGCATTAGTCATTAGGGTTTTTTGTTGGTGGTGTTGGTGGTGGTCCTTATTTTTTTTTTGGCACCAGGGATTGAACCCAGGGGTGGTTAACCACTGAGCAACATTCCCAGCCCCTTTTATTTTTCTTTTTCCAGCTAAGATTTTGAACCTGGCTTTGAACTTTCAATCTTTCTGTCTCAGCCTCAGGAGTGGTGAGGATTACATACTTGAACCATCACACCCATTGACTTTTCAGTTCTTAATGACGAAGCCACTGTGAATGTACTTGTCAAAGACTTTGCATGAATATACAAAGAAAGAAAAGGGCTGTGTCATAAGCTAGGTAGAGGTTTCACTTTTATTTTTGAAATAAAATTTCAAAATTTGTTCTAATTAGTTATACATGAAAGTAGAATGCATTTTGACACATTGCCCACAAATGGAGCACAACTTCTCATTCCTCTGGCTGTATGTGGTGCAGAGTCACACTGGAAGTGTAATCATAGATGTATATAGGTTAATAATGTCCATCTCATTCCACCATCCTTCTTGCCCCCACACTCCTCCCCTCCACTCCTTCCCCTCTGTCCATTCCAAAGTTCCTCCAACCTTCCCTATGCCCCAGCATCCACTTATCAGAGAAATCATTTGGCCTTTGGTTTTGGGGTTTGGCTTGTTTTACTTGACCTGATAGTCTCCAGTTCCACCCATTTACTGGCAAATGCCATAATTTCATTCTTCTTTAAGGCTGAGTAATAGTCCATTGTGTATATATAATACATTTTCTTTATCCATTCATCTGTTGAAGGTTGGTTCCATAGTTTACCTATTGTGAATTGAGCTGCTATAAACATTGATGTGGCTGCATCACTGTAGTATGCTTATTTTAAGTCCTTTGGGTATAGACCAAGGAGTGGGATAGCTGGGTCAAATGGTGGTTCCATTCCAAGTTTTCTGAGGACTCTCCACACTGCTTTCCAGAGAGATTTGCACCAATTTGCAGTCCCACCAGTAATGTATGAGTGTACCTTTTTCCACACATCCTCACCAACACTTACTAATGCTTGTATTCTTGATCATCGCCATTCTGACTGGAGTGAGAGGAAATCTTAGAATAATTTTGATTTGCATTTCTCTAATTGTTAGAGGTGAACATTTTTCATATATTTGTTGATTATATTTAGTCTTTTGTGAAGTATCTGTTCAGTTTCTTGGCCCATTTATTGATTGGGTTATTTGGTTTTTTGGTGTTAAGTTTGTGAGTTTTTTATATATCCTGGAGAGTAATGCTCTGTTTGAGGTGCAGGTGGCAAGGATTTTCTCCCACTCTGTAGGCTCTCTCTTCATGCTTTTGTTTCCTTTACCGTGAAAGAGCATTTTAGATTGATACCATCCCTTTTATTGATTCTTGATTTTACTTCTTGCTCTTTAGGAATCTTAAGGTAGTTAGATCATAAGCTGACATAATGAAGATCTGGGCCTAATTTTTATTCTATTAGGTGTGGGGTCTCTGTTCTAATGCCTAAGTATTTGATCCACTTTGAGTTGAGTCTTGTGCAGGGTGAGAGATAAGGATTTAATTTCATTTTGTTACATGTGGATTTCCAGTTTTCCCAGCACCATTTGTTGAAGAATCTATCTTTTCTCCATTGTATGTTTTGGCCCCTTTGTGTAGTATGAGATAACTGTATTTATGTGGGGTTTTCTCTGTGTCTTCTATTCTGTACCATTGGTCTACCTGCCTATTTGGTGCTAATACCATGCTATTTTTGTTACTATGGTTTTGTAGTATAGCTTAAGGTCTGGTTTGTGATGCTTCTGCTTCACTCTTCTTGCTAAGGATTGCTTTGGCTATTCTGGTTCTCTTATTTTTCCAAATGAATTTTATGATTGCTTTTTCTATTCCTAAGAAGAATGTCACTGGGATTTTAAAAGGAATTGCATTAAATCTGTGTTGGTAATATGGCCACTTTTGGTAGTATGGCCATTTTGACAATATTAATTCTGCCTATTCAAGAGCATGGGAGATCTTTCCATCTTATAAAGTCTTCAATTTCTTTCTTTAGTGTTTTGTAGTTTTTTCATACTGGTCTTGCACCTCTTTTGTAAGATTGATTCCTGAGTATTTTATTTTTTGAAACTATCATGAATGGGGTTGTTTTTCCTAATTTTTCTTTCAGTGGAGTTGTCACTGATGTATAGAAATGCATTTGATGTATAGCAATGTATTGATTTTATATCCTGCTACATTGCTGAATTCATTTGTTAGCTCTAGAAATTCTGGTGGAATTTTTTGATCTTCTAAATATAAAATCATGTCATCAGCAAATAGTGATAGTCTGAGTTCTTTTTCCTATTTGTATTCCTTTAATTTCTTCCATGTGTCTAATTGATCTGGCTAGGGTTTCAAGGACCATGTCAAATAGAAGTGGTGAAAGAGGGCATCTCTGTGTTTTTCCAGGTTTTAGAGGGAATGCTTTCAATTTTCTCCATTTGAAATGATGTTGGTTTTGGGTTTAGCATAGATAGCTTTTACAATATTGAGATATGTTCCTATTATCCAAAGTTTTTCTAGTGTTTTGAACATAAGGGGTACTGTATTTTGTCAAATGCTTTTTCTGCATCTATTGAGATGATCATATGATTCTTGTCTTTAAGTCTATTGATGTGATACATTACGTTTATTTATTTCCATATATTGAAACCAACCTTACATCCCTGGGATGAACCCTGCTTGATCATGGTGCGTTATCTTCTTAATATGTTTTTGTATGTGATTTGCCAGTGTTTTACTGACAATTTTTGCATCTATTTTCATCAGGGATATTGTTCTGAAGTTTTCTTTCCTTGATGTGTCTTTGTCTAGTTTTGGTATCAGAGTGATACTAGCCTCATAGAATGAGTTTGGCAGGGTTTCCTCCTTTTCTATTTCATGGAATAATTTGAGAGTATTGGTATTAATTCTTCTTTAAGGTCTGGTAGAACTCAGCACAGAATCTGTCTGGTCCTGGGCTTTTCTTGGTTGGCAGGCTTTTGATATTTTCTTCTATTTCATTGCTTGAAATTGATCTGTTTAAATTGTGTATGTCCTCCTGATTCAGTTGGATAGATTGTATGTCTCTAGAAATTTGTTGATGTCTTTGAGATTTTCTATTTTATTGGAGTATAGATTTTCAAAATAGTTTCTAATTATCCTCTGTATTTCAGTAGTATACATTATGATATTTCCTTTATCATCATGAATTTTTTTCTCTTTGTTAGCATAACTAAGGGTTGATCAATTTTATTGACCTTTTCAAAGAACAAACTTTTTGTTTTGCCTATTTTTGAATTGTTTCTTTTATTTCAATTTCATTGATTTCAGCTTTGATTTTCATTATTTCCTGTCTTCTACTGCTTTTGCTGTTGATTTTTTGTTCTTTTTCAAGGACTAATAGATGTAATGTTAGGTCATTTATTTGTTGACTTTTTATTCTTTTAAAGTATGAGCTCAATGCAAAGAACTTTCCTCTTAACATGGCCTTCATAGTGTCCCAGAGAATTTGACATGTTGTATCAGTGTTCTCATTTACCTGTATTTTTTAATTTCCTCCCTGATTTCTTCTGCTATCCACTTGTCATCAAATAGTATGTTATTTAGTCTCCAGCTTCTATTTTTTATTTTATCATTGATTTCTAGTTTCATTCCATTATGATCTGATAGAATGTAGGTTTGTGTGTGTGTGTGTGTGTGTATTGTATTTGCTAAGAGTTGCTTTGAGGCATAACATATGGTTTGTTTCAGAGAAGGATCCACATGCTGCTGAGAAAAAACTATATGTGCTCATTGATGTATGAAATACTCTATATATGTCTTTTAAGTCAAAATTATTGATTGTATTATTTAGTTCTATAGTTTCCTTGTTTAGTTTTTGTTTGGAAGATCTATTCAGTGGTGAGAGAGGTGTGTTAAAGTCACCCAGTATTATTGTGTTGTTGTCTATTTGATTCTTGAAATTTAGAAGAGTTTGTTTATATACATAGATGCACTATTGTTTGAAGCATAAATATTTACAATTATTATTTCTTGTTGATATATGTTTCCCTTAAGCAGTATGAAATGCCCTCTTTATCCCTTCTGATAAACTCTGGCTTGAGGTTCACTTTACCTGATATGAGAATTAAAACCCCTGCTTGTTTATGCAGTCCATGTGAGTGATTTGTTTTTTCCCAACCTTTCACCTTCAGTCTGTGGTTGTCTTTTCCTATGAGGTGAGTCTCTTGAAGAGAGCATATTTTGGTATCTTTTTAAAAACTGAATCTATGTCTTTGATTGATGAGTTTAGGCCATTAATATTCAAGATTATTAAGATATTATTTGTATTCCCAGTCATTTTGATTTATTTTTGGCTTTTCACTTGACTTAATTCATCATTTGATTGACATTTCCTTTAGTGTAGTTCCTCCCTTTGCTGGTTTTTTATTTTGATTTTTTCATTTTCTTCTCATGGAATATTTTGCTGAGAATGTTCTTTAGTGCAGGCTTTCTAGTTGTGAATTCTTTAACTTTTATCATGGAAGATTTTTATTTTATCTTCAAATTTCAAGTTTAGTATTGCTGGATATAAAATTCTTGGTTGGCATTTGTTTTTTTTTTTTCAGGGACTTAATATATATTATTTCAGGACCTCCTAGCATTGAGGGTCTAGGCTGAGAAATCAACTGATATTCAAATTGTTTCTTGCTATATGTAATTTGATATTTTTCTTTTGCAGCCTTTAAAATTCTATCCTTATTCTGTATGATACTCATTCTCATTATAATGTACCTTGGGGTGAGTCTGCTGTAATTTTGTACATTTGGCATCCTGTTAGCCCCTTGTAGTTGATTTTCCATTTCATTCTTTAGATCTTGGAAATTTTTTAATATTATTTCATTGAAAAGATTGTACATTTCTTTGGTTTGTATCTCTGTACCTTCATCTATCCTGATAAACCTTAAATTTGATATTTTCCTGTTATCCATAATTCTTGGAAGTTCTGTTCATGGTTTCTTATCATCTTCTCATACAGTAAACTTTATTTTCAAGTGTATATATTTGTCTCCATCGCCTGAGTTTCTTTCTTCCAAGTCTTCTAGTCTGTTAGTGATACTTTCCATTGAATTTTTAATTTAGTTTTATTGTTTCCTTCATTTCAAGAATTTCTGCTTGATTCCTTTTTATAATCTCTGCCTTTTATTGAAGTTATCTTTCACTTACTATGTTTTCTCTCTGATGCCATCCTTTATTTCAAAGATCAGTTTAATTGTGTATCTTCTAAATGCCTTCTCTGATATTTCTTCTATTGTGTTGTCTATGAATTCTATTGTTGAAACACCTTGGTTTGTTTGAGGTGCTTTTTTCCCTTGATTTTTCATGTTGTGTGTCTTCCCATCTACCTATATGAATCTGAGGCAGTACAGTTTCTACCCAGTAGTCTTATAGTGTCCCTGAAGGGTGCCAGTACCTTACCTTTAAGGAGGAGACCAATATTAACAGCACCCAATGTAAACAACATACAGCATTAAACCAAATAGCTCCTACATCTACAATTTTGTCACAACAAACAGAAATGAAGTGTTCAATTATTGTCTACAATGTAAAGATTAAGTTTGCTGGAAGGGTTTACCATTTCAAATGATAGACAAAGAGGGAATGGAAGGACGGCAATGGACAGATGTGATGTTTATGAGGGAGAAGAAGAGAAGATGGAAGTAAAAATTTATAGTAAGAGTGAAGGAGGAATTAATAGAGGTTGACTGTTAGCATGAGAGAAGTGAGAAAGAGAATACAGGGAGACAGAAAAGTGAGAAAAAAATACAAATTCTTTTAAAGTAAAAATAAAAAATACCCAATGAAACTATAATATACTATACAGACATCCCATTCCTCAATAAATTGATGCATGAAAAAATTTGGTTTCAAAGATTGTAGAGATGTGAGAGAGAGGGAAGGAAAGTCTCAATGGAAAATTGAACAACTGTTTCTGGTGGCTTTCAAAAGTTTCTCAGCTTTCCTTCTTTGCTGATATGTGGAGTTTTCTGAAGTTTAATGATAGCTCCAGTCTGGTGGGTGTCAGACCAGTTAGCTGGGAGAGCTGATAGCAAGATGCCCTCATACCTTCTTCCAGTCTTCCACCCACTGTAGCTGGCCCTTTCCATCCCTGTCCACTTGAGGACTCAGTGAGGTGGAGAAAGCCCAGTTCATTCCAGTTTCCCTAACTTGCCATCCCCCTGGGAAAATGCACCCAGTCTCTGGCTTTCCATAGACTTGCCAGGCTCAGACTGGCCCCTGTAGACCCATCTACAATCTAATGGATCTGGGCTCTCTCAATTCTGCTCTAACTTGCAGAGAGACCACCAGGGATGAGCTCACACAAAGGAGTGACCCTGAAAAGAGGCGGCAAGTTGGCAGCCACTAGCACACCCAGCTGGAGGACCTCAGATGCAACCAGACCTGCAGGTACCCGAACAATAGATCTCCAGGCCTTGGCAGGTATCTCAAGATGGAGGTAGTCCCTTATAACCAAACCTGCAGGTACCCTGACAATGGGTTTCCAGGCAGCAGTGGGCAGCAGGCAATCTTCAGGTAATCTGTGGGCGATCCACTGGTGAATGGTAGGTGGCAGGCAATGGGCAGGCTAAAGGTGGGCAAATGGTGGGCAGTTGACAGCAATGGGCAAGTGATCTGCTGACAAATGGAGGGCAATCTGAGGGTAAACAGTGGATGATCTGCTGGCAAATGGCAGGCAATTACAATGGAAAAATGGGGTGGGGGCTGGGGGAGAGTGGAGGATCAGCAGGCAGCCAATGGCTGCCTCCCAGAGAAACAGAATTTCCTCTGTTTGAATCCCAAGTCACAGAGTGACAAGGAATGCAGCCTCCCTCTAGTCAACATCTTGGATTCCCTCTGAGGTTTCACTTTTAAATGGGTAGACTTACTGTCTTCTGAAGGAAAGGTACCAATAATAACACAGGTTTCTAATTCCATTCATCTGTTGAAGGGCATTTAGTTTGGTTCCATAGTTTAACTATTGTGAATTGAATGAAATTTTGGTATTTGCAGGTAAATGGATGGAGCCGGAGAATATAATGCTAAACAAAATAAACCAAACCCAAAGAACCAAATGCCAAAATTTTTTCTCTGATAAATGGATGCTGATCCATAATGGAAGAGGGAGTAGGGTAGGGAAGAATGAAGAAACTTTGGATTATGCAGAGGGGAGTGAAAGGAGGGGAGAGGGTGTGGGGATGAGAAGGATGGTGGAATGAGATGGACATTGTTACCCTATATACATGTATGATTCCATGACCTGTATGACTCGGCACCATATACAGCCAGAGGAATGAGAAGTTGTGCTCCATTTGTGTACAATGTGTCAAAATGCATTCTACTTTCATGTATAACTAATTAGAACAAATTAAAAAATAAAAAAATACAAACGAATAAAAAAGAAGTTTTCTAATCCCTACACCTACTCACCATGAGAAAGTTGAAAGATAGACTCTGACTGCCTTTTGAACAGGATCTCTTGGGATGTTACTTTGTGTGCTTTTGGAAACTATATTTTGATAAATGTAAACTCCTGCCAAAATAGTAGACCAGTGAAAGCAAGAGTTTGTGGAAGTCATCAACCACAGAAAGGTTTTTATTCATTCTTGGAAAATGATAAGGGGAATGGGGAGCTAATGGGCAAAATCCCCAAGAAAAGAATTGTCTAAGAAAATGAAGCACAGAGGCAGTCTGCTTTGGTTGAGCCCTGGTCTCAATGAAGGAAAAAAGAGATAAAAGGAGAATGAAAGAAGGAGAAAAATGTTCTTTCAAGGAAATGAGTCAGAGAATTCCTCAGTATGTCCCCACATTTTGTATAGGTCACAGGTTATCTAGTATGGTTTAATTATCAAAATGGCAAAATGGCCACTCTCATGTTCCTTTGCTCTGATGGGAGACTGGTGCTTTCAAAATGATAAAATTTAAAGTTATCTAAACCTGTAAAAAATAAATTTAATTAGTAAAACATTCATCTCAGTGAATTAGGATTCTTTTTGGAAAATATTTTGCCCTGATAAATTTTACCTCAAACTGGTTGCTTCCTAAATATTACAGAATAATCATATGCCACCAAACATTAGTTAGCCTTGCACCACTAATAAGAATCCAGCACACACAACTGAGAGAAAAGCACTCTGTCCATCTATTTCTATTTAACAAGAAAATTCAGGATATTTCTAGGACATTCTTGCCCCAATTCCCTTTTATTGTCTTGAAATGCTGCATTCACTTATTAATGAATTTCATTCTTTGGATGTAAAAGAAACAAAACAAAATAAAAGCATTAAAAAAAAACCCCAAAAAATCCATGGGAATAACACGACTGTAATTGATTGTTTTCTAACAAATCTGATATGGGCTTGTATTTTGCAGGGTTCCTGTTGAAAATCTTTGTCCCAAATTCCTACTAGATCATTTCTGTTCAAAGAAACCAGACCTTGTCCCTCACTGAAATCTCTTCGAATGATAACAAGCATCAATTATAAAATGACATAACGTAGATCATTTCTGCTTCTCTAGAGCTCTGAAGTGCTGCTAATGAATCTCTTTTTTCAGAGATAATTTGGATTTGAGCAAAAACTTTTGTGTTCTCCCAATCTCAAAGGTTGTTGGGAACAGAAATCCAAACTTGCTCAGATGTAATAGAAAAAACATCTTTGGGCAGAGAGCCAAAACAAATGTTGATACATGGAATATGCTGAATCTAATTTTTAAATAATTTTAAAATTCTAAAACTTATATAAGAAATATTTTATTGATAGCTACGACTCTTGGTCCTGAAACTCCTATAGGCCAGGTGTCTGATATACATCACCCATAGAGAGAGAAAAACACTGAAATGAGGAAGTTATGGAAACAAGGGTCAGGCTGGATAAAGTCATGTGTAGGATTCTACAAAATTTTCCTGTAATATTGAAACCCCAGCTCTTAGGACAAGTGTATGTCTTTCCCTTGTCCTGACACCCAAGAGCATGTCCCCCGTCTTAGACACATCAACTGACATTAAGGAGACAATAATGCATGGTATAGTAGGTACATTCACAATGACCACCTTCAGTTGATCTTACTGGGATCCAGCACAGGGTTCCTCTAGTCACTTGAAAATCCATGATACACTTGCTTTCATGACCTCTTCAAGGAAGGCCACACCAACTGGTTTATTATTACTCTTCAGAAAAGACACTGCTAGATTTCATTCTGCAAAAACCCCATTGAGTCTAGAATACAACTTTATGCATTTGGATCCCTGGAACTCAACAGAAAAGCAATCTGGACTGCAGGGTCCAGCTTTGCTAGCAACTGGTGTCCTGCATCTTCTTGAGGAGACTGGAACCCAGCATTTGCCTCTCTCTTCTGAGTGGACCTCCTCCTGGGTGATGTTTTCCTTACTTAGTGGACATGGTGCTAGGACCATGGAAAGAAGGTGGTTAATGGAGAATGCATCTACACCAGGCCAAGGCACCAGGGAGCAGAGCATGAGCTCTGGAGTCACACAGCTTGGCTGTAAGGATTGACTGGGCCACTACCAGGTGACTGACCTTAGGAAGGGTGTAGGGATTCACCGTGCTTATTGATTGATTGATTGGGGCAGTTACCAGGAATTGAAACCTGGGGTTCTTAAACATTGAGCCACATCCCTAGCCCTTGGTATATTTTCTTTTGAGACAGTCTCACTAGATTGCCCAGGGCCTCCTTAAGTTGGCTGGGCCTGACTTTGAACACACCATTCTCCTCCTCAGACTCTCAAGCCGCTGTGATTACAGAGGTGCTTCCTTCTGCTTTTAGGAAAGGGTGGAGCCAGTCACAGCCTCCAGTCGGTTCAGGGCACTACTTCGGCAGGCTCAGAGGATGAGGCCTTACCGGCTTTGGAGAAAAGGCACCAGTTTCAAGGTGGCTTTGAGGTACTGGAATGGTCGCTAAAGGGGCCTGGCAGGATCTGGTTGGCCCTGGCCTTTCAACAGGACCTGCATAGCTGCCCAAGTCCCTGACCGACCCTAAGTCCCCACTTCACCAATTTCCTTCTCACCCACCTCACAGTAAAGTCCCTTCTCCTATTCTACTGGCTTCCATGCCCCAGAGGAGCATGTTGGTCACACACAGGCAGTGGGTTTATGTCCAAGCTAGTACCGCGTCACACATCCAGAAGCCTTCAGAACGGGAAACCAGGATACAGGATCAATGCTGGATGGGGCTCAATGCCAACAATTCCGACGACGCAATGGCCCACGTGACCACGCACAGAGGAAAGGAGAATGGACACGTCTTCAGGAGCTCGAAAATGCAGGCTGGTGGACAATGGGTCTCACTCCTTGTCCTGGGTCACCTTTTCTTG